>NW_016180002.1:0-6978 GCF_001687245.7 Rhagoletis zephyria | reverse complement strand
CATACATATTTCGAGAAAAACTAAAAAAAAAACGAAATTATAAGAATTTGTGAGATTTGACATAACACCCGCAATACAAAATACATGTGGTTGTTGTTGTTGTATTCTTGCCACCACCTTGTATAAATTCGCCTCTTGCAAAAACAAAATGCAAGACTTTGCCATGCTAAACACTGTGGCGAAGCGAGAGAGTTATATTGACAAATATGAGCCACTATGATTCAATTGATTCATGTGAGCCCTACGGCATCAACTGAGTTACTGAGTTACATTTTTTTTGGACAGGGAGTCTGAGTTACCGATTCACTTATAGGAATCAACTCAATAACTCAACTCTGAGTTGAGTTACCCACCTCTACAAGACGTCTAAAATAACCATGATGCAATAATGAAAGGTGTTGTACGTTGTGACAGCTCGAAATCGAACTACCTTAGGTCAATATTGTATTTTGGAAGTACAAGATAAACGGGAATAAAAAAAAGCCTTTTAGTTGAAAAAGTACTAAATTGTATGCCTTCTCAACAGCGTTCCGATTATCAGAAAAGGTATATATGTATATGGCTTGGTAGTCTCATAAAATTGTAGATAATTAAAATAATAAAATTAGGCGTGTTTTTATTTACAGGAATATGATAATATGCTTAAAATTTTCGAGCTGATGAATGCCCAGCTAGAACAGTATGGCTTATATAATTCCTTTTATGAGCCGTATCACTAAGAAAATTATCCCTTATGAATTTGAAATGTGTCCCTTATATTGTACAGGCCAAAAAGAGGAATTCATTTACGTGTGATCTTTTGTCCCCCTCTTTGATATAGGCTTCTTGTGCGCATATATCAGGTTTCATAGCTGTTGACCATACCAATAATGCCTCATGCTCAGTTTTACTTGATCAATTCGTGTTCTCGAGAAAAAAAATTTCACGATTCAAAAATCTGAGTATAGCCGCCAAATTCTTTTCTCAAAATTTTGAAAATTCTTTGTTTTTTGCCCTATATTTGCTTTGTATGGTATTTTCAACAAAATATAGGCCAAAAACGATAAATGTTCAAACTTTGGAGAAAAACAATTTTTCAGATTTTTGGATCGTGAAAATTTTTTTTCTCGGAGAACACGAATTGATCTAGTAAATCTTAGTATGAGGCATTATTGGTATGGCCAACAGCTATCAAACCTGATATAGTCGCACTAAGGTTTTTTTGTGTTCCACAGTGTTATACAAGGGATACTTTGAGGAATCATATAAGGAATTATACATTACCCAAGTCCACGTATATCCAAGTTCGTGTCATACAGCAAGCATTGACTACTTTTTAAAGTTTTATTTATTTGTTTTTGAAATTAACGACATATTTCAGAATTTGTAATTAATACGTTGTGTTCATTTTAGTAAATCCACTTTTTTAATTGTACAAAATTTATTATATACATACAGTATCGGTCATATCAATAGCAACCCCATTTCAAAGTGATATTATTTCCCTCTCATGTTAATTTATTTATTGCTTAGAATTTGCAACAAAAGTAAAGTTGAATTTCTAACAAAACCCATATAAACCGAATTTTAAAACATCGTAGAAAACTACAAAAAATACAAACAATTTTCAACCAAAATTCAAACTTTTTTCTCAGAAGTGTTAGAATTTTTTTGAGCACTCAGTTTTATAGCCCCTTCAATTCTAGTCTAATTATATGCAAGTTTGAAGTGGCTAAAAATTACCTTAGTTTTTTTAGAATCGATTAAAAACAAATCGTGTTTAATCGTCTTCCATATAACGAAAACTTCGACCATATATCGATGGCTGAGTAGAAGATCGACCTATCTCGGCAGCCAGGTCGAAAACGCCCGATATCAGAAAGCTTTTCAACGCCCTATTTCAAAATTTGGCTGAAAAACGCCCTATTTTAGAATTTGATTGAAAAATGCCCTATCTCGGAACTCGGTTCAAAAACACCCTATCTCAGCACATTTTCGAAGTATTTTTATTTGAGATAGGACTTTTTTGAACCGACTAATAATAATAAAATATGTACTATATACATATCTAGTTTCAATATAAAAAAATTTATGTACACCATTAATTGTGTATACATATCTAAGTCAATATATGTGATATACATGTACATACATCTACATACATATCGTCGTTTAAAGTACAAAACCATGTATCAATAAATTGCAAAACCGCGTATAGAGATAATGCAAACCCACGTATGCGAGGTTGCATAAATTAATTTCTAGAGAGTAAAAACACTCATATTTCAAAATGGTTATCTTTTTGTAAAAAGCAATCGCATTTTTGGCTAGTATATTTCAGGAAGAATGGATAAGGATTGATCCAAAAACGTGTGTGAGCGAATCCAATTTTTAGCAGCAAATGTCAGTTACGCGGTTTTGTACTTTAAGCGACGATATGTATGTTAACAGGAACGCAGCAATCTAATACACGGGTGGAGCAGGAACGCAGCACAGCAGAAGCATACAAAAAATCTGCAAATAAATGGTTTTTTAGGTTTTTAACAAACGAGAACCTGGTTTCAACTTACTTCAACGTGTCTAAATCACAACGCACACACTAATGCAAAGGCGCAACAGGAACGCAACACTATAAAATACGGGCGGAGCAATATACAGGCGGAGCAGGAACGCAGCACAGCAGAATCGTCCGAAAAATCTGCGAATAAATGGTTCATTAGGTTTTGAAATAACAAAGAGCTCAAATGGAATGGTTCATCAATAAAGTCAAAATAATATGTTGTAACTTACGTGTATTAGCTCTTAATCACAATACCAGCACAGGTCGGTCAGCGAAACACTAAGGAAATGACCTAATAAATGCAAAATTATAATTTATTTGTAAAATAATTCGGTTTTATTACAATACTTACCAAATTTCACGCAATTGGAAAACAAATGTCAGCGAATAAGAACAAAACGAACAACGAAAATTGAATCAATGTAGCTTGTTCAGAATTTTTTTCTAATATTTTGGGAAATGTTCAGTGAAAATAGCAAAGAAACAACACAGTTTCTCCTAAGGTAGTTCAAGATGGCGGATTAGAGCGAGAAGTTGCCAACGTATAACACCTTTCATTATTGCATCATGTAAAATAACTAAATGCTTTCAGTATAATTCAACGGGGAGTGAAACATTTGTATTACAAAATAGGTATGTATTTATCTGAGCTCTTACAATTACCAATGCTTAAATTGGAACTTACACCTGGGCTTTATTTGATTGTGTACCTATGAAAAATTTTGTAAATGTGCGACGGCAATTCTTTTTGGCGGGGAAGGAGCTTTAATGGACTTGTACGAATATTAATAAAACCTTTGCGCACGAATTTTCATATATATTTTGGCCCCCCAATTACGTAGTTCGCTCTCTCATTCTTAATTCGCACTGGAATTACCCTTCGTAATTCGCCATACATAATTTTGAGAGCGAATTACCTCATTTGTAGGTAATTCAGATCGAATTATCATACGAATCACGAACGAATCGGTGCCTTCTCTAATATTTATCGAAAATATATCGAAGTTTTTACCGGGCTTGTCATCTGTGCTGGCACTTTTTCTAGTTGTTAGAAAATTAACTAATAAAATATTCTCTACTGTGACTTAAAGAGCGAATTACGAAGCGTAGAAACATCGTATTACCTCATTATTTGATAATTCAGATACAATTACCAGGCGAATTACGAACAAATCGGTGCCGTCTCTAATTTTTATCGTAAATTTATCGAAAATAGCCCACAAATCAAAACTTGCATTTTTCTGAGTACGAAAAGTAAAGTTTATAAATGTGTACATCCCTAATTTAATACGGAAACTTATAAATTTTAAGGAAGAACCTAAATTTTGCATCAATTTTGTAGTGAAGAAAACAAGAACAAAACACAGATACAGAGAACTGCCAAATCTAATGAAGAATGTGCTCGTGGGAATTGGGTAGCTCGTGGGAATTGGGTAGTTCGCGATCGTAATTGGGGGAGCTAAAAAAGTAATTCTGGGGCCGAATCACGGCTCTCGTGAACGAGTAACCGGTCGAGTAGAGTAAAATTTCGATTCGAATCGAATAGGCAAATCATGGCACTCGATTCGCAAGCTAGCGAAATTTCTTCGATTATTAATCGGTTGCCAATTAGTAAATGTATCATCTTTAACCATTTCTCAAACGTAAACAAGAAATAAAATATTCATATCAGTTATTATAAAATGAATATTTCAGTATTTTTTTATTCGAGCTCGTCTGATTCTGATAATGAAGTCAGTCAAGTGCAGATACGGAGAGGATTACGTGACAAAAGCAATCCCTTAAGTTTACCAGCAGCAGCGTAAGTTTTAATGATTCTAACCTTTCTAGTAGGTATTTGTTTCATACGTTAAAGTTCTTTATTTGCAGATTCAAAAAACGTTTCCGACTGTCAAAACCTGCGTTCGAGTACGTGCTTTCGGAGCTTGAGTTTGAGGGGCATATGTCCACATCAGTACCCTCCGTCTTGCAATTAGCTGCTACGTTATCGCTTTTGGGAAGTGGAAGTTTTCAGCACGTAATCGGTCAGGATTACCTAATAGGAATGGCTCAGAGTACAATGAGCAAGACGATAAAATATGTTCTTCAAGAAGTGGAAAATAAGCTTTGTCCGAAATTCATAA
Source organism: Rhagoletis zephyria (assembly GCF_001687245.7). NCBI lineage: Eukaryota > Metazoa > Arthropoda > Insecta > Diptera > Tephritidae > Rhagoletis > Rhagoletis zephyria. The sequence goes on along the minus strand of NW_016180002.1, from coordinate 2,316 downwards.
AATTTGCCCGGAAAACTCGGAAGAATGCATTGATACATTCTTGAGCAAATACAAAATTCCTGGCGGTATGAAAAATGACAGCTACAACTGTTTTATGGATTATTGTACGTATTTTCTTTCACAGTTGTCGGATGTGTTGACGGAACGCACTTTGGACTACAGAAGCCTACTTCAAATGAGCACATGTTTTTCAATAGGAAGGGATTTCACAGCCTTAATTCAATGATAGTGCTTTTCTTTTAATAACAACATTAAGTCAAGTGTAACTTACTAGTTACATATATGTCATTTTTTAGATCTGTGACCACAAGTACAACATTTTGGCCATTGATTCTAAGTACGGAGGAGCCGCTCATGATTCCTTTGTGTGGAAACATTCTGCACAGAGGATGTACTTAGAGGACCAGTACAACAACCACAGTTTGAAGAATAATTGGCTTCTGGGTAATAATCGTAACATTATTTTTTTGTCATTATGTGAGACTTTAATTTAATGTTGTACAGGTGATTCCGGGTATCCTTTGGAACCATGGTGTATTACTCCATTCAGAAATCCCGAGGAAGGATCCAGGGAAGCAAGATTCAACGAAGTTCATACTAAAGCCCGGTGTATTGTAGAGAGAACAATAGGTATTTTAAAAGGGCGATGGAAAATTTTAAATAATGACAAAAGAAGCCGGTACACTCCAGAAAAGATGGCTGTTTTCGGAAATGTTTGCGCTGCGTTACACAACGTTTGCATACAATTTAATGTTACATTTCCATCTCAGCAACCAGTCGAACAGCTTCTCTCTGAAGTAATCGTAGGGAGTGAGACAAATCTAAATAGAATTGGCAATAGAGTAAGAAATCATATCATGTTGTCTTTGTAAACTTTTAATGATGACAAGTGCTTATTTTTAAAACATTTAAATGTAAATTAACGTAGCTTTAATGAATAAGTAATTTAATGCGTTTCATGTACACACTGGTGGCCCGATAATCAGAAACGATATTCTTTTACAAGTTAATACCATCTATTTTTATTTATTAGTTTCACTTTTTTTTTTTAGAAAAATATAGTGCATGATACAACGAAAAACGTGTAACTCAAAGTTTTAGACTTTGTACACAATTTATANTTTTTTAATTGAAATTTCTAGAAAAAACTCGCGTATGCAGTATGCAAGTTTGATTAAGCTCAAAAATGTCGTTGATTTTTGAGATTTCTTTTTTGCTGTCGAACATGCTTTGTGTGGAATAAAACGCTTAACATCGTTATCGGAAAAAATTCTCAAAAATCAAAGAGATTTTTCAGCTAATTCAAACCTGCACGATGTTATACTAAATTTATATGGGCTATAAAACTGCATACCCGAATTTTTTCTGGAAATTCCAATCAAAAAGTTTGAAATTTCGTTAACTTTTTTTTAACTTACTCAAATTATTATAAATTTTGTACAAAATGTAAAGCTTTGGGTTACATATTTTTCGTTGTACCATGCACTATATTTTTCTAAAAAAAAAGTGAAAACTATAAAATAAAAATAGATGGTCTTATCTTGTAAAAGAATATCGTTTCTGATTATCGGGCCGCCAGTGTACATACTTGGGTAATAGACTAGACCGACAATTATGTTTTTTGCTTCAATAGAATTTGGACAGAACTAAAACTATATTTGGGATAAGTAATATAACCTTTCAAAGTTTCCGAAAAATGCATATTGATACAGCATGAAAATGAGTTTTGTATGGAATTTCAAAAGTGTTGAATCAGACTACAAAAACTTTGATCAAAACCTGAAGATTATGAAAAGGTTAATTTTCTACATAAGTAGCTTCTTTATAATCTTCAAGCTTTGACCAAAACTTTTGCAGTCTGATTTAACACTTACAAAATTCCATACAAAATTCATTTTCATTCTGTATCAATATGCATTTTTCGGAAACTTTGAAAGGTTATATTACATTTCCCAAATATAGTTTTAGCTCTGTCCAAATTCAATTGAAGCAATAAACATAATTGTCGGTCTAGTCTATTGGGTATGAATAAAACTCATATTAATAAGTAATAAATACATATTTATAAATGCACATTCTATTCATTCATTTTGGATCTTATAGCTTCTAGTCGTAAAGTTTTAATTTCCAAGTCAATACGTTTTTCCTGCATTATGAGCTCATGTTCCTCTTCTTTAATCGCTAGAGACCTCTGCTTCAGCTCTATCAGAGTATCCAGTTTTGCATGAAGCACTTCACTTGAGTCACCTAGTCCTTTTAAGTTCGCCTCCAAAAGCTTTAATTTCTGTGACTCGGTCGTAGCGGCTTCTTGCTTTT
>NW_016180001.1:0-6980 GCF_001687245.7 Rhagoletis zephyria | reverse complement strand
TAATTTAATTTCAGTTCCACTTTTCCGTGTGAATGTATGTACATACGTATGTACATGTGTTTGGAGTGCATGAACACCCACGCACTTCAAACCATAACGCAGAAAGTACATGAATTGTGAGATTTTATTTTTTTAGCAATATTTTCCAAATGCTTTCAACAACAGTCACACGCCGCTGAGATTTTAAACATACTTTAAGCAACCAACAAGAATCAGTGCAGAATTTGTTTCACATCTGCCGCTTTTAGGCAATTTCTACAACTCGTATAAATGATCGTTGAGGAAAGCTTTTTTTTACTACATTAAATATTTTACTACTTCATCAATTTGGGCATTTAGTTGGTCCCAAAAAGTACGTGCTACATACAAGCATAGATATATTATACTTAAGTCAATATGTATATGTTTATGCATCTACTTATATATTTAATAATAATAATAATAATAGATTGGCGCTTACACATATGTTAGTGTTTGGCCGAGCTTCTCCTCCGACTTGTGGCGTGCGCCTTGATGTTGTCACACAAAGCGGAGGGACCTACCGTTTTACGCCGACTCCGAACGGCGATTGTATTTTCATGAGAAGCTGTTTTTCATGGCAGAAATACAATCGGAGGTTTGGGATTGCCTGCCGACGGACGACCGCTGTTAATAAAAAAACCTATTTTCTATATTTATTCGATGCTGCTTTGACCAGGGTTTGAACCCAGGTGCTGATGAGTGAAAGCGCGCACTGCTTACCACTACACCACAGCGGCATACATATGCAAAATTTGCTGCTGTGAGCTACTTAGCTTTCCCTTAGTGGCAATTTTAAGAATTTTCTTTGCCAAATTCAACTGTTTTGCATATAAATTACACTTTTTCCTTAGTAATGTTTTTTATATAAATACATATGTATGTATGTACACTGTGTTTGAGTGCTGAAACGTGGCACGCGTATTAGCTATACATACATTTGCATTTGTATCGCTGATTTAGGAATATATTTCGTTCCCTTTTCAAAGTTTACTCTTTCGGTAAACTCTTTTTTTTTATTTACGCAAGCGTTTTTTATTTTAAACGTTAACGCGTTTTATTTAAACGTTAAAGCGTTTAAATTTTATTCTATGTAAGTATGCCGTTGGTTTGCAATGAACTCTGAAACTTTTACCTAGAATTTTTAGACACTTTTTTTTGGCAATTTAAAGGAGGTGCTTATAGCAATTTCGATAGAAAATAGATAAACGAAGACATAAGAGTATTTAAAATATTTTGATGAGTTCTGACCCTAACATATTAAGAAGAATTGAAACTACTACATGGAAAGTGTAGGAATTCCTGAAAGTAGCACTAGAATTGAATATATGAGTAACAGTAAAAATGACTATAAGTGACCTTAGGGTCAAGGTGCTAGGATGGTATTTTCAGGGATTGTAGTCGAAAGTTCTATGTTAAGTGAAAGGTTCTATCTATGTTTTTTTTTTTGCAAAAACCCGCTTTTTTTAACTTTGACCTCGTTTTTATAAAATCTGAAGGTGATGAAAACTTTATACTTACGGATTCGTAATCAGCATAAAAAAGTCTATCAAAAATTGCTTTAACATTTGCCGCACCAAAATTGTTTTCCATTTTTGTTGGCCTGTGATATTGATTATTTCAACACGCTTGTGGCACGGGTTAATCTGGGTCAATTGAGCCAATATTACATGAGAAATATTTTCTCCTTACATGCAACCATTTCAGCGGGTAGCACCTCAAAAAACTAAAAATAAAAAATTTGTATGGAAGCAAGAGCCACTCTAATGTACATATATACATATGTATATGTATTACCAAGTAAATAATATATATACATACATGCATACCCGCACGCCTCTTTCGGCTTCTTCATATTCTCATAATAAAAATATTCTATTTTTATTTTAAGATTTGTTTGAACCCCAAAAATTGGGAAGGAACTCGACCAACTTTAAAAGGAACGGAAGGAAACATCTATGTATCTTTAAAACGCAACGTAAGTATGTATATATGTACATAGGTTTAAACAAATCATTCCATGAAATATATATCCCTTACATTTGGCTTTTTAACCTCTGTTCAAAATTACTTTTATTAACCTTGAATATAAAATTGTCATTTTTCTTCTTCATAACACAATTTTACGTAGAGACCGCCCGGGACAAAATATGTAAATGCCGATTGGTAACACCGCTAATACGCAGCGAATAGCTATGGATATGTACATACTTCAAATATAACCTACATTTAAATAAATATTCAATCTCAAAAAATTCTAAGCTAATATGGAAAACCAAAGGGCGTATGATTTGCATAATTTGTTATGCGGAATAATTTACCCCCAACAATACTTACGAGCATATAATGGAGCTCCTAAGGCACATTGGTACATACAAAAATTGGAAAGCAACAATTTGTACAAATGTACACCGTTTTAAATAGACATGTACATATGTATGTATGGATGGTAATATGGGTTCGAGTTTTTAAATGGGCGGAATGGATTTGAATGTTGATACGATTTATAAACATACATGTATATACAGTGACGAACAAAAGTATTGGCACAGAGAAATTTTCGCAATGTATACAGGGCTTTTTATTCTAACTTCTTTTCGCTAATTTTTTTACAAAAATATAGTTCATACAATAAAAATAAAATCTCTTAACTTTGTGCAAAACTCAGGAAAATTCAATAAATGTGCATTCTAATTTAAAATTTTCTAATCAGCGCAAGTTTGAAGTTGCTAAAAAATCTATTGATGTTTAGCAACTTTTTCTCCGCATTATCTTCCATAGAAAAGTACAACAATTTTTTTTTTGTATGAAAAATAATAATACCGTCCGCAAAGAAAAATTGCCAAAAATCGATGCGATTTTTTTAGAAACCTCAAAATTTCACTCTGATCTGATTATAGAGTTGCAAATTAGTAAGCAATTTTATTGAATTTTTTTGAGTTTTGCACAAAGTTTAGAGATTTTATTTTTATGTTTTTAGTCGTAGTATGAAATATATTTTCATAAAAAAGGAGTATATTAGAACAAAACAAAAACTTGAATACATTGCTAAAAATTCTCTGTGTCAATACTTTTGTTCGTTACTGTATTGATGTATGTATGTACATATGTGTATGTATTTGTATGGAAGCTCGGTGACTCCAAGTCAGTATTTTGTGTCATGTCAACAATTGCGCATGACCTTGCAAACAAACTATATGTAGAGTATAAACGTTCACATAAATATGTTGGTATGTATGCATACATACATAAGTATATTTATAATAAATATTTATGTAAACAGTAGGATATCAGACAAGTTTAGAGAGTAAGCAGAGGGCGAATCATACACTTATTTCAATAAATAAACACCAGGACACCTACATCACAAAAAATAAATAGCACACAGACAGAAACTAAGTGTTACGTAAAGCCTGCGCTACATTCTTAATTTATGAAAAACAAGAGCTGGGTAAATTGTAGTACAGTGAAATATTATGAAGAACAAGTAAATAGTTTTTTTAGACAAGCTTTTATAAGTGGTTAATAAAAAAAAATCGACACCCGCCCACCTAACGGCTTAATAATTTAGGGAGTTAAGAAATATACGTTCTAAATATGAACCAAATCGGACAATAAATACGCCTTTTCCAAGTATCTCCACTCGCGCGCCACCTTTCGGATAAACTTTTTTGTATAATTATTTCTTTATATTTGAGTAATATGCAATCCAAATACATTCCATATCGGACCATAATTACGAGGGCTTTCAAATATCTCGGTACCTGTGCCACCTAGCGGATTAATTTATCTTTAATATTGCATTGTCATCGGCTTCTGAGATAAGCTTTAAGTTGCAGGAGTCTAGCTCATCGGGAAGTTGGTTCAAGTGATCTGGTACCCAGAGTAAAACAAGTAAAACAAACTATGTAGTCTGAGAATTGTTGTTGAGTGCAGCTAGGCTGTCAGTACAGATACGTATGGTGAAGTAGGAGCTCCATCTACTTTGTCTCTGTCAGTACAAAGTCAGAACGTTGCAATAAGTTCGCCTAATTCTCGCCGTTGGTAGTTTCTCCTTTTCCAAGATGGCCAATGAAAATTATCCCAATTGCATCTCAAAAAACCAATGCCATGACCTTGCCTGAATTGAAACCTCTTGACTGATAATATCTGAGGTACTTTCTGAAATGCCTACTATATCTGCTAGCTCGCGCATTTTCAGTCGACGGTCATCCAGTACCGCTTTGTGGATTTTCTTAACTATTTCTGGAGTCGTCGCCTCATTTGGTCGACCGCAGCGATGTTCGTCTTGGCAGCTCGTACGGCCTCGTTTAAACTCTGCTAACCAATATTTTACTGTTGTAAACGAAGGAGCAGACTCGCTCAGAGTAGAACCTATTCCAGCTTTTATATTTTATGGGCCGAGGCCTTTCAAATAAAATATTGTATCACATAACGATGACCAATTTTCTGCATTTTCACAAATTCACTGAAAACATTCACAATTGGCGGCTGCAAAACACATACAACAAAGTGGCATCTTCAAACTTGAAATATGTATATGCCTTATAGATTATGTAATTTTTAATAAATTGATATTTTTCAAATAACTACCGCCATCTCTAGGTTAGGCCGGGTACTTCTGGAACAACCCCCGTATATCAGACTTTTAAAAATTAAAATAACTATTTAATTCTTTTTTAAGTTCGCTTAACGCAATACATAGTTATATGTGTATGCATGCTTATACTCTTGACTCTCTATTACAAACTATTATATGTATTTTTTGTTAAAAGGATAAAATATTATGAATGTAGAAACATTTTGCCAGCAATTTCAGCGTATTCTTTGCCGAAATCTCTAAAAAAGCTAACTTTCGACTAAACTTTTTGTATAATTATACAAGTTTACGCTTTATTACATATGCATATGTTTGTACGTATGTATATATTTGCATGCATAATTATGTACTACATACAGTGTACTGGAAGCTATATACACATTTTCAAGGAGATGTAATTCGCATTTTTCGGCAGTCCTTTGGCTGCGCTTTAATGCACAAAGCACTGAAACCAAAAAGAAAAAAAAATTGTACCACGGTCCGCTTCACCTCTTTGCTTTTACTTATTCAAGCCATTTAAATGCTTATGGAATAACTAACTTTTATATAAAATGTGCAGTAATTTAAAATGTTAATATGCATATGAAACTAAATATGTGCTTGGTTTTAGGAACTTTCATTTTTTTTTTGCTTACATCGTTTTTCATTTTGATTAAATTCTAATCCCTACGTCTGTTCCACGTGTTCGTTTTAGTAACTCTTTACACTTGTATAAAAATGTATGTATGTATTTTTATAAACATATATTTACATGTTTGCACCTGAATATACATAAATGTATGTATGTAACCTTATATATATTATCTACATAAGTACGGCCATAAGTATGTATTTACATACTGTATAGATAGTTACCATGCAGGAAAATGAGGCCAAATAAATGCAAGCATATGAAGAGTTGTTTTGTAAGTCGGTAGACCAAATGACATGACAGTAACTTATTTTGGAATACCGTAACGTCAATCGCAAGGATTTTAAAACCTGATTTGCGGAGCTCCGGGGAACGTTGAGAATAAAGATGGTCAACTTTTCTTCCTCCTCAGTGGAACAGTCATTTTTAGCTGCCAGCTAAACTAGTAACCATACATACATAGTAGTGAAATTCCAAAAGGACTTTGCTTCATCTCATCAAGTTTTATTTTTACAGCAGGATAAAGCTTCCACAAATTTTATTTTTCATTGGATGCAGCTTCCACTTTCCGAAAAAAATTCAATTGTAATACTTATCGTTTTACGTATAGAACAATTTCAAATGTAATTTCTTTTCTAAGATACATATTGTAGAATTTAACAAAAGAATTTTTCTTAGAAAATTTTAAACCGTTGAACTTCTACTAGAACAGATATTTGAAACCCAGTTTTGCAAAAATAGAATTAGAGGGTTAAAATCTTACAAAAAAAGCGTCAGGCATCAATATTTGCAAAGGGTCACCAAAACCGAAAGTTTTCTGCATAATAAGGGGTAAGTTAAATAAATAATATTAAAATTTTTTCTTTTTTCGGCGTATGATTGGTACCTGTAAATTCAATGAGTATGCAGCCGATTGAGCACATGACTTTAGAGACTTTACTTTTCTATTCATTTTATATCAGGCAGAGTCGCAGCCAGAGAGAAAGTGGCAACTTTAGCCCCCTCTTAGAGCACGGATTGCAGGTATAACCAGTTTTCCTATGGAAGAACTTTGCAAACAGAGTAATCCGTACACGGTGAAATTGTGATCGGTTGAAGCAAAATTCTGGCAATGGTTTGACTACCACGTAGTATAAATATTAACGTTGGTTGAGTTTGGTTAGGGTCCAAAACACCTTTTCTTCTGTGGAAGAAAAAAACGTTGAACGTTGTTTTCAAGATGGCGACGCCGCCACAACCGCCTGAGACCCAAAAATAAATTTTAACATTGACTTCAACTAGTCTCGCAGTATTCAAAAAGAATTGAACACGATGCAAAAAATGGAGAGATTGCTAATTTTCGACGCTTTTTTGTAAATTTTATTTGTATTAAAGCCCGTTGTTTTGAAAAAAAAATAAAGCTTCAAACGATAAAAACAATAATAAACAAGTAAGAAAGTCTAAGTTCGGGCGGAGCCGAACATTAAATACCCGGCGCAAGTATTAAATAAATGTTTTTTCACCTTTCCGAAAGCTACCGCTACATGGTAAGCCAGCGTCTATCAATTTTGAGTAAATTAGCGGCCTTAAATTTCGAAATATCGCAGTTTCAAGCATTTCTGAAATTTACCGTTATATGAAAAGCGGCCGCAATTTTAGTCCTATTTCACTAATTTTCAACGTTTTGTTTTTATGTGGCAAGCACAATAAAAATACCGAGTTTGGTACAAATTGGTAGAACGGTTACCGATA
>NW_016180000.1:0-6980 GCF_001687245.7 Rhagoletis zephyria | reverse complement strand
GTGCCCGTCGTCTTGGTGGGCACCTTATTCATTCAGCACAAAACCTGGCAAATGGGTGGCACGATTTAAATGCAAATGAGCGACTGTGCAGTGCTTAAATCTTCGAATGAAATATTGACCAAACTCACACACACAACTAGCACAGGGTGCGCGTCTCGCGGTTACGAGGAGCAAGGTAACCAATGCTTGGAAGCAGTTATGTTACCACCCGGCGAATAGGGGTGTCCGGTCAGAGAGCAGTTCTAAAGTAGTGCATTCAGGGCATTCAGAATTCGGAAAAAGAACTGTGTGCCCTTCGGAAAAAGATGGTTGTGGTCGTTACGACAGTGACCTTCAAGAACAAACCGATACCCTTTGACACACGTGTCCGAGGCAAAGACTGGCCAAGGTCGGTGGCAGTGGTGGTGGTGAAGTAAATCAAAGTGGTGCTAAAACACCACAGTGACAGCATTGATGTGTGCTTGTGTGTGGCCGGCCAAAGCAGCGAGAGGATATTTCACAGTAAAAATGGGATGCCCCCTCCACTGTAGCACTACCTTCCCTCTTCCTTTCGTCGATTTTAATTTTAGTGCATCAGAGGGGCGGGAAATGAGCCTCAATCTCTTTTTCTGCATTTAGGCAATTAGTGTACAAACAAAAACAAAAATACGATGCGTGCGTTGGCGTCCAGCAGTAATTGCCGCCAGCAGTGTGTTTGTAATGATATAGGCACACTACAATAGAGCAATGTGCCCACTGCCTGTCTCTGTTTACCGGCAATTTACACGTCAAGCCTGCCTATCGAAGATATTACACACTGCTAGATCAGCGGTTCCCAGAGGCCCTAGCCTACTAACAAGTNAAAAACAAAAATACGATGCGTGCGTTGGCGTCCAGCAGTAATTGCCGCCAGCAGTGTGTTTGTAATGATATAGGCACACTACAATAGAGCAATGTGCCCACTGCCTGTCTCTGTTTACCGGCAATTTACACGTCAAGCCTGCCTATCGAAGATATTACACACTGCTAGATCAGCGGTTCCCAGAGGCCCTAGCCTACTAACAAGTCATTCTCTTAGCGGCACACACACTCATTTACCGAAACGGCAACTTGTCTACCACCACTAAATCGAGAGACAACATCTCCACCATTTGCTTCTCGCCTGACATGGCTATAAATAATAATGAGAAGCAAGCATGGAAGAGAGACAAAGAGAGAAGAAAGACAGAGATCGAAAGAGCAGTTTTGCCGTTCAGCTTCATCTGCAGCTGTGGCTGGCGGCGGCGGGGGCTTTGTTGGTGCGATGAAGAATTAGCTGTTCAGTGCCAACGCCACCGAACAGTCAGTCAGTCAGTCAGTCAGGCACTGAACGATCAAATCTGGACGAGCGAGGAGGCGGCAGCATGAGATCACCACCATCATCATCAGCTCTCTCAGCAGAGCGCTCATGGCAACAACGGTATAGTCAGAAAAATAGATCAGTTGCAGAGTGTTTGACAGTGTGTGTAGTAGTGCGGCGAGAGTGCAACTGCTGCAAACTGTGCACAAGTGGTGTCTGGGAAGATGAGAAAGGAGAGAGAGGGAAAGACACAAACAAAGTGGTCTACGACCGCTCGACCTTGAAATACTCTACACGCCATCACTGCTGCTGTTGCCTGTGAGCTAGCCTGTCTTCCAATGTCTACTTTGTTGCTGATGGTGCCCACGCAAATCTCTCTCTCTCTCTCAAAAGCAGTCGCTTTGAGAAGGGTCGAGTGAAGAAATAAAGAGAGACATATTGAGATGCCGAGATACAGAGGTGAAGATGAGCACACTCACTCACACCACACCACACCAGTGAGTGACCTAATCGACTAGAAAAGGAGACTGAAAAAAGACATTCAGCCTAAAAGATTTCTACAGCACTGCTGTTGCAACAACTAAAAAGACGAGGCTGAAAAGTGAAATGAAAAGTTGCAGAAACCAGTTTCAGGTTCGCACAGCTGCTTGCTCACCGCAGCTTTGTCGGCGGCTACTTTGCAGTCAGTCCACCAGCAAAAAAAGAGTGAACAAACGGAAAAAATGGGGGAGACAGAGACGCCGGAGTGGTCCGTCGCCTACCGAGGNCTTGCAGAAACCAGTTTCAGGTTCGCACAGCTGCTCGCTCACCGCAGCTTTTTCGGCGGCTACTTTGCAGTCAGTCCACCAGCAAAAAAAAGAGTGAACGAACGGAAAAAATGGGGAAGACAGAGACGCCGGAGTGGTCCGTCGCCTACCGAGGAAGAAAACAGGCCCAACTTGACAGCTATTTTTAGCCGATCGATGCAGCCTCGTCTTCATCATCATCTTACCCACATTGGCCTTCTCTGAACGTCATCATTAAAATAGTCAAAGTCGATCGTACGCAAATAGACGAGAGAAAAAAAGACAAACAAAGTTCGATTTGACGACGATGGCTTGCCTGCCTGCCTGTCTGCCACCCGGTAAAACAGCAGTGGTGGATGCCACAGTCAGATCTCATCCCTTGCGATTACCATTTGACACATCAGTGGATGACAATTAGCGAACAAGAAATACACTTCAGCCAGCTCAATAACCCCCTCAGCAATGTGTTTACAAGTGTGCTCGTCTTGTTGGCATTGCTACTGCACTGGTGGCGGTAGTGGTAGTGCCGACATGCGACAACAGAAGCAGCAGCAAAGCCCAAAAAGCCTACCCAAAAAGAGCAACAGCAACTAACATCGCCGGAGAAGTCCCCGTGAAGGAATTCGCCTGGCTGCCATTGGGCGCATCGGTGGGCGAGTGAAGTCACATGACTGGTGATAGGCAGAAGCAGCAGCAGTAGTAGTAAACAAAGCATTTACCAATCAGAGTAAAAGGAGGCAACGGTGTCGGTGGTGGTGGCAGTGGTGGGTGATGCCTGATGAGAGTGAGCTAATCGGCGTCGATTGACGCAACCAGAAAACACCTTTATCGTTACCACAAAGAGTAAGTGAGCGAGAGAGTGTGTTGTCTGGGCTGCCACACTGCCAGCACTCCTGTGTGTGTCTCCCCTTCGTCTTGGGTGACAGACACAGTGCAAAGCAGAGACATTGCCATCGACAAGGAAAGGCAAGGCAAACACGACCACCGTTGTTTAGCTATTTTGGGTGAACACTGTACCACTACCATCGTCATCACCATCAAGCCACCGCAGAAGAGTAGACACAGACAGATGCACCAGAGAGAAAAGACGATAAATGGTCTCGCAGAATAGAGGATTGCCCCGGGTTGAGACAAAGAGAAAGTGGGAGAGGGAGAGAAAGGGAAGACCAGGACTAAACAGTGGGCTGAGTGAGTGACAGACAAGACATTCCCTACCGGCGGTGCAAACATTGCTGTTGCTGTTGTCGGTGCCCACCGATCGATCTTCTCCTCAAAGTGGCGTGTCGTCAACCACCAGCAGCTACTACCTACTGCGCTGAAAAGCAATGCTCAGCTGTGGCGACCAGACTGTGCTGACGTGAGTGACACACACGGGGCACTGATAAGAACAACCAGCAACAGCCACTAGACAAATACAAACCCAGGAGGCACACAGTAGCCAGGCACAATCATCAGCGGCAGCATCATCATCAAATCTAATCGCCACCACAAAGAAAATTAGCCGAACATGAACTGGACATTTTGATAAACAAAATGGCCAGCTGATGATGGCCAAACAGGTTCCCCTCCCGTCCAGTACCGAATCAGTGGTGGGCACACACTTTAAAGCCGATCAGCGGCGGCGATTTGCTGCTGACTACCTACTACTACTACTACTGACACTGCCGGAAAAAAAACTAAAAGTCAATTCAATTTAACAACGCTAATGTGTCCAATAAAGCTGTGTAGTTAGCAGCAGCAGCATCAGTTTAGAGGAGACAAGCTCACTGGCGCACATAAAAAGGAAGGGAAGACCAGAGCCTGCTCATACAGAGACAGAGTTAGAAACAAATTAATTTACGCCTACAACTGGCGACAACTGTGTGTAGAGCGCGGTGGTGTACGAGCACGCTTAATTCAATCGTCAAGCGGCGGCAAAGTGGCAAAGCGAAGCAAAGCACATCTGACTTTGACAGCCAGTTCACCGGAGACCATCACAGATGAAGAGGAGGAGGAGAGGAGGAAAAAGCGGCGAAAGACGCCGAAAGTGGGGCTGAGTAGTAAACAACTCTCGAATCGTAAATTGGTAAAGTAACGAAAACGCTGAGCGCCAGCCACTCTGGAGAGGCATCTCTGGACACTAAAAGCAGTCCTTCACCAGAACGAACAACGTCGAAGACGACGACGTTGATGGTGGTGACCCAGGTTCAGAACTCAACTCATCGGTGAATCTCAAAGAGGACCTGCGTGAGAACTGTGTAGAGACCGCCACTTGAGAAGCAAGTCAAAGAGAGGCGACCAAAAAACTGCAAATAGAGTCGAGTATAAAATTCACAGAAATGGGGGAGAGAAACAGTGTGCTAGTNTGAGTAGTAAACAACTCTCGAATCGTAAATTGGTAAAGTAACGAAAACGCTGAGCGCCAGCCACTCTGGAGAGGCATCTCTGGACACTAAAAGCAGTCCTTCACCAGAACGAACAACGCCGACGACGACGACGACGATGATGGTGGTGACCCAGGTTCAGAACTCAACTCAACGGTGAATCACAAAGAGGACCTGTGTAAGTACTGTGTAGCGACCGCCACTTGAGAAGCAAGTCAAAAAGAGGCGACCAAAAAACTGCAAATGGAGTCAAGTATAAAATTCACAGAAATGGGGGAGAGAAACAGTGTGCTAGTTCAAAAAAAATTGCTGCAGAGCTCATGCTGAGAGTGAGGTGGTGGTGGTGGAACACACACACACACAACACTTCAGGGGAGACATGGCATTTGCAATTTGCACCAGTGCAACTGAAGGAGATTAGAAATCAGAAGACTGGATCCGAGGAGAACTAGAAGGACGGGAGTATGAAACAGAGCACACACACATCCTTCCTCATCAATAATGAATCGTCGGTGTGCTGTACACATAGTGTTGCTTTGTTTGCCAAGCAAATGAAATTTTAAAGTGCTCCCCTTTTNTCCTTCCTCATCAATAATGAATCGTCGGTGTGCTGTACACATAGTGTTGCTATGTTTGCCAAGCAAATGAAATTTTAAAGTGCTCCCCTTTTTTCCTGAACTCACAGAGGCACAGCAGTGGCCTCTTTGCCATCATACACACAGCATACCTCTTTTCCTGCTAAACACAACAGCAGAAAGCCGCCACTTGGCACATTGTGCACATAACCCTCTTTTCCTCTTTTCCTTCTTCAACTGCACATCATCTTCAAACTCTGGGCATCAAATCAAAGCAAGCTGACAAGTTGAGCAAAGAGTATTCGTATTCCCTCTCCCAAAAAGAGAATGTCAATGTACATTACTTATTTACACAATGTCACTAGCAGTAATTCATCGTAAACTGCCGAGCAAACAGCAGTGTAACAGCAGCACCAATTGGGAATTGAGCAATACTGGCAAACTTTGCTCTACATCTTCTTTCCTTCTCTCACTGAATGAATGAATAGGCAGGTGTAAGCATTCTCAGGCAATTTCCAATAACAATAATCAGATTAAAGAGTCTGATTCGCCGAGAGCTGCGTGTAACACTGACACAGCCTAGATGACAAACAAAGATGGCAGACTGGAAATCTCAGGCGCCCAGAGGGTATCAGGGGAAGGCAAAAGAGAGTGTGGCCAATCACATCAAACTGGAGCATTCTATGAATAACAAATGAGCATGAACGGTCTGAGAGCTTGGCAGATCACACACACATATTATTGGTCACCCCATAGAGATATATTTCCAAAAGGGTCGATCATCAACAAAAAGACTGACAGATCGACAGGAGAAAAGTGGGCAAGAAAGCCTGATCATAATAGCGAGCAAACGAATAAACAGTATCCGATTATCGATCGCCNTAACAAATGAGCATGAACGGTCTGAGAGCTTGGCAGATCACACACACATATTATTGGTCACCCCATAGAGATATATTTCCAAAAGGGTCGATCATCAACAAAAAGACTGACAGATCGACAGGAGAAAAGTGGGCAAGAAAGCCTGATCATAATAGCGAGCAAACGAATAAACAGTATCCGATTATCGATCGCCAACATGAGGGAATGTCCTGTCCTGTCTGTCTGTATGTCTTTCACCAGTGGCAATCTCAATCGATTCACCACTGCCAGCTCAGAGCTCTGACATGACAGCACCGATTGGAATACATTCTGGCAGACTCTGACTCAGGCTGGCTGCTGCTGCCCCGAAAATAGCTCCTGGAATTACGTGAAACAAAAATACACATCCAATGTATCCTGTGAAAATAGTAGACTCATACAAAGAGAGAGCAAAGAGGTGCCAAGTAATACCTCCTCAATCAATCAATCATCCTACAGCAGAGTGTACAACAGTGTTATAACTTTCACTAATCGCTAATAGAGCGACTTGCAGCACGCAAGTTAGGTGAAGAAAAAGAGAAAGAGAAAGTCAGCCAGTCAGTAGAGCAGTGTTGGGCACAGAGAGAGANTCACTAATCGCTAATAGAGCGACTTGCAGCACGCAAGTTAGGTGAAGAAAAAGAGAAAGAGAAAGTCAGCCAGTCAGTAGAGCAGTGTTGGGCACAGAGAGAGACTGCCCTAGAGCAGACCAGGCCCGACTAGATTAGACTAGACTAGACTAGAACAAACAGATAGTCGCCGATAAGAGTAAACAAACAGCTGACTAACATTGGGCGAAAGAGAAAACAACTTTGCAAACAATAAAAGAGAGCACACTTACCCTTGACGACATAATCGAGGCGGACGCTTGCAAATGTCCGTCTTGTAGTTGGCGAGGACAAAGGCAATGTCCTGCCAGCGAGGATCCTCATTGACGGCGTTTCGGTCCTTGTCGTAGAGGCCGCCGCCGCCGCCGCAGCCGTGACCGTTCGACTGGCCACCGCCGCTGCCGCCATTACCGCCTCCACCACCGCCTCCT
>NW_016179997.1:0-6983 GCF_001687245.7 Rhagoletis zephyria | reverse complement strand
TACTTATCTTCGGGAGATTCCCAGTAATAATACTCAATTGTTTCTTTAACAATTTTTTCAGGGTAACTATATTTTATATGTCCTCCAAAGCCCTTAGAAAACGCAATGGGGGACCAAAAAAAATCTTTAATTGGAAAAATATATTTAAATAAACAAATGGATATTAATACTAGAAGTCTCCTGAAGAGAACCACAGTTTTCCGGTCGAAAAATATTGATTTTCAAGAGTTTTATACAATTTCTACGAAAAATTGTTTTTTCTCCATATAANCATGGAAAACTTTGAGCGCTTTGAGCACTCCCTAAATGTTTTATGATTTCAAAATAAAAAAATATGGGTATATTTTTTTCGGGGTGGCGGCATTAAAAATCCGACCTTATTTTTTTTACATACATTTTTGGACCACTTTAGTGTCTATATTAGTATATACCCTGCAAAAAAAGCGACTAATCTGGGATGAAAGTGCTGAGATGATTCCACCTCATCATCCTCTTGTCATCTTATACAAAAGGAAGAGGTAAGATTCGCAACCTTACCGTGTGAATCAGTGGCGGATCCAGCGGGGGGATTTTGGGGGTTAAACTACGTGTCAGTCAGTGGCAGACCTACGGGGGGTGTTTTAATACATAGACGCCATATTATACATACATATGCGTCATTATAAAACACCCGCCGTGGGGCCGCCACTGACTGACACGTAGCTTAACCCCAAAAACCCCCCCACTGGATCCGCACAATGACCTACCGCCACCAAGAGCGAGATATGAAACTTTACAAGCATAAAATCCTGATTATGGCAACTTAAATTAACTTAACCGAACTTAGAAATTAGAGAATCAAATTGAAACAAGATTTCGACGTGGCATTAAGCTACGTTAGGTTTCGGCTGTTCAATTATAAGCAACACCCATTTAACCAAATTTTTAAGAGAGAACCGTAAGTTACGTTTGTTGCCATAATCAGACCGTAAGAAACTTCTGGTTCTAGTTCTGGTCCAGCGCTCGCTGAGCTTAAATGAGTTTCAAATGTCCATGAGTGAACCGCAGGAGGAAAGAGGTGTTTCCAACTGCTCCATACCCGGTGATAACGCTTCAAGGGTGCCTTTCCGCAATGTCATTGTGGCTCGGTACCTATACTAGCCTGATTAGGAAGTACTTCGGCGCTGTTGATAGAGGGGTCAGGCATTCCTTAGCAGTTTGCATTTTGAATTCATATTTACCAACCATACAAAACAGAGCACCATTGCTTAGCTCCAAATTAACCGATTTCTCTGTAAACTTACGCTATCTACTTCCACAAAGCCTGGGCTTTAACCTTTTATATTCCACAAAGGTGAGAAGGTACAACGTTTTATCAGTACAAATGCCTAAATCCAGTTTGTAAAAAGTTTTTTTATGACTGAATCTGTTTGTGGTTGAGTACATTGCGAAAGAAAAAAAGTTGGTTTCAGTCGATCTGAAACAATCCCGCATTGGCGAGGAGTCGTCGACGTTCGTTCCTCAATTCTTCTTTTGAGTGTCTGCCTTAATGATTTTGTGCGCTTCACCAGATCAAGGAATTGGTTTTATTTCTAAGGTAAATATAGGAATGCAATGAGATTTACGCGACCATAATCAGCTCATGGTGGCCTAGGTGGATAGTTAGATGGATATAAATAGAGTAAGCACAGCGACGAGTATGTTAATTGTGCCCTCGGCTCATGACAATATTGCATCTAGCCCTAAAGGCTCTATAAATTTAAGAATATTATGATGCTGTGCTCTTGCCATGACCATAGATGTCCTACATACCTCGCCCTTCTTCGTGAGCCGGCGTCTCTGATCTCTAGCTTACGTAATTCCCTCTTTGTACCCCCCTTGTAAGCTCTCAGCTTGGCGAATCCTCATGCTGTTACACCAATGTAGTGCCCTCAATTTGTATTCCCCTTTCTGAGAAGGCTGGGCTCAGGTCTTATCGGGATCAAAGAAGCAGCCATTCTGGCTAACTGATCGACTTCCCAATTCCTTTGATTCCCATGAGCCCTAGTACCTATATAAGTTAGATAGCATTGTTCTCAGCCAGGAAATTAAGGTTCTCTATACACTCTAAGAACAATGAGAAGTTGACTTTGAAGAATGAGAGAGTCATAAGTTTCGCCTGACTATCACTTAATAACTATCAGAATTCTCTCACTTCGGTAATTCCTACCAGAGGTTGCACACAGACTAATGGCGTAAATTTCCGCTTTGAAGATGCTTGGGAAGGTACCCAAGGGTACTGAAAGCGTCAGTCTAGGGCCATATATGTCTGCTCCAATGTCGTCATGGGGCTTTACAGCCGTCTGAAGACCACACTAGTCTGCTTGCCTGGACGTGTCTCTCCATAATAGAGGTACTCAAGGTCAAAAACCAAACCTTCTTTCGACAACTACTACTAGGACCAGAACTAGCGGGAGCTGGGACCCTAGATTGTCCTTGTTGCTAGAGGATAAACCCTTACCTTTACCAGAGTCTTCTCTCGCGAAAAATTAGCTCCAGCGCTGCTGTTGGACATTTGCACATAGCAAGTAATTTTGGTGATGGATCACCTTA
The DNA here is from genome assembly GCF_001687245.7 of Rhagoletis zephyria. Lineage (NCBI taxonomy): Eukaryota > Metazoa > Arthropoda > Insecta > Diptera > Tephritidae > Rhagoletis > Rhagoletis zephyria. The sequence goes on along the minus strand of NW_016179997.1, from coordinate 4,412 downwards.
CCAGAGTAAGCCTGTATGACAAAGCCCAGTAACCCATAGGTTACTATTGGTCGTACTATCATAGTGTACATTAATCTTAGGATCCTTGGTGTGCATCCCCAGTATTTATTCTGAATTTTTGGCTAAACGTTGGAATAATTTCCTCTATGCATATTTTGATTAATGTACCAGTGAAAAAAGCCACAGACATAGTATGTACTAATGTATGTGTAACATAAAACTCATAATTTATAAGCCATAATAAATTAATTTTGCTGTTTTACTGTATCTCTCTGTGGTTTAACAATATTCGTCGTAATAAATTCAGAAATTAAAATTTTTAATTCAAGATTTTTGCAAACTATTGCGGATGTTTATTTATTATTTTAAAGAAAATTACTTAAAATGTTATGAATTAGGTTCAATGAAATCAATATGCAAACAATATTTCAATAAAATTACGCATACGCGTAAAAGGCAACGGAAAATGAGTATATGTATATCATTTTGACGCCTGCCAAAAAGGCGCAGTCAATCTTGGGTTTTTATACTAGAAACAACACGTCAATGAACTATATTTCTGTTCTATTGTTTTAAGAAAGAAATATGTAAATGAAAAATTAAATTCAATGGCACACGTCTGTTTTAAAATACATTAAAATTGTAATGGCAATGATTTTTATTTTCACTTAGGCACATACATAAGACTTATGTACATACATACATATATTTTGTTCCAAATGGAAATTATTTTCACTTTGAAAAAGTTCATTTGTCTTATTTGCAATGTTGCCACCTAATTGATTTTTTTGCTAGTCGCGAAAATTTGCTACTATTTAAATGAGATTAAAACCTAGTAAGATTAGATTAGAATGGATTTAGAGGAGGAGGAGAAGGAGTTCGTAGGTTCTCCTTTTTGATACACCCAAAATGTAGGACTTAGCCTGTCTGTTACTTTCCGTTTCTGTCCAGTAATGTTGCGCTTCGTTCTTCAACCAGATATAGTTGTTTTGCCTAGCAGAGCTCCATAGCAGGCCAATAAGGGGTCCTGCGACTACATAGGATTCTCTATACAGCCCCTCTTCTGGCGAAGAAATCCGCCACTTCAATGCCCGGTACCTATATGAGGTATACACGTGTATGTGTTTGTTGGTTGTCCCATCTTCTGCGTACTGCCTCAGACATAGTTGAATGGCATGCAACTCGGCCTGAAAGACAGAGTTACCATGCCCTATGGTAGTGAAATTGAGCTTTCTGGGTTGTAAGCCATAAACTTCTGCTCCGACGCTGTGCTCCGTCTTGGGGCTGGCAGTATACGAGAAGTGGCTGCCCTTCCAGGGTTTAAAGTTAAATCTCCAAAGGCACAGACCTACAAAGCTTATGCGCAGCCCATTCCCTTGTTCTATGACCCTGTGGAGGAAAAGGTTTATTTGCTTCTTGTCTTCTACATTGTTCCCTTAGATGAGCCTTGCTGTAGATAGTAGAGCCTCTTTCTTGATTACAATGTGTAGGGGAGGTCATTAGCGCACGCAAGGGACGGATTTTGGGGTTCGAGTTCTCTATTAATTTTATGTAAATAAAGTGGAATTTATCAAACTTTAAAAATTTTACTTATTTATTACTTTAATTAATTCAGTATTTCAGTATTTTCTGTTGATATATTTTTATATCTATAAAAAGAATATAGATTTTTCACTGATATACTGATAGAACAAAATGTCTTTATTTTTTAGAATTCACTAATAATAAAGTTTTATATATTTAATATATTTTTTATGAAAAAAAAATTATGAAACAAAAACAATATTTAGTTTCACTGATTAGTTACAAAATGAATGAAAAACTTGCTCACGTGAACCACAGCTGCGTAATTTTTCCAACACTCGCCAACGCGCAATAGCCTTCTCAAAAAATCTGTTTGCGGATTTCGCATGAAAATATCTTGTATGAAAAATTACTTCTGTCAAGTGGGTGGATGGATGCGTATACGAGTAATTTTTAATAAAATATTTATTTATACAAACTTGCTATTTCTGTTTGTCCAAATGTTTTTCCTAGGCAAGTGAAATATGCATTTTTAGGTCATTATAATTTTGGTTTGCAATATTCAAATAAAATGTACTTACTTTGTGGGAAAATATACATACATACATACATATACACAAAATGATTTTCTATTTATTAGTTCATTTATTTAATATTTTACTTTATTCTTGCGAAAGCAGGCGCTAATTTCTCATTTGAAAAGTTTTTTTTCTTTCTTTTTTATTTTTACATATATATTTTTTTATTTATTAATTTTTCTGCGCGCCATATAGCCGCATATTTATTAGCGTCTGGTTTGCATGGGGCGAAATTCACATCATATCAACGACAAGATCACCAACAGATCACCACAGACCAGTGATCAAACAGTACGAGGGTAGAAATTTGGCAACTTGCCAGCTGCTGACGAAAATTTTAATGATGATGTTGATAAAAGTAAAAATTAAAAAACAAAAAACAATGAAGGATGAAAGAAAATCTGTCTCATTTTGACAATGTTTTTAGTATCTATACATATGTATGTACATACATAAGTACATCTGAATGTAGGCATGTGTTTACACGTGTATCCTCATAGATTATAGTTTGTAGTTTACCGGCCGTTGACGGATTTACAGACAAAAAGTAAAAAAAGCTTTTCTATTTCGAAAAGTTGACAATTCGGCAGAGGTGTTTGGTATATATGTATGCAGTGATCTTATTCTAGTTGAAAGGTGACTTAAGATAAGGAATCGAATAAGCGATCTCACTGCATCGAACTCTATTAAGAGGTCTAATTCGTGAAGGTTTCGACCTATTTGGCTCTTATAGGAAAGAAGATAGATAAAGACTTAAGCTATATAGAGGGAGATCTTGGCCACTTACAAAATAAATGCTATATACCCAACATTGATCATCCGGCAACGCTATCCAAATATATGTGACTTTTATTCACCTACAGTCCAAATTTTTTCTTTTTATGCTTAGGAAAGCTTATAAACTATGGTGGTTGGCTGTGGTCAAACTAAAGAAAATTACAGCAATAATATCTGTTTTCAGTAGACCTGTAGTTTTGACAATCATACCGCTATTCTTAACCCAACCTAAGTTCTCACTATTTTCGTTGACCGGTTACGGCAAATAATTTGTGAATAAAATTCGTCAAGTTACTCAGAAATACAAATCAGAGTCAGATTCTACTGAGACGGTTAGATACCTCTACTTTCAGTTTTTAAACCCAAATTAGCGGCTCATTGTCAGAATTATTGTTCTGTATCTGCTGAGCATCTTCCTTAAATAGACTTAGGTCTTAATCACAAAGAGATCCAATGGGGAAGCTAAACGTCATATATACCGAAAGAAAGATAAATAGATGTACTACAATATTAAGTATGTGTTGAAGAATTCTAACTACTGCAAAGTTCTAGCAAGCCCAAATTTACCTCCTAGTTGGCTCACGCGACTATGGGACCTCAGAAGTATTTCCATCGCCACTCCGGTCGCAATGACTAGGTGACTAGCTTTTTAGTTTTAGACTAATCGAATGTAATTTACATGACTACTGACTTAATTGTCGACATCTTTATCAATATTTTTTCAAAAACGCTAGTACTTATTTTTCAATATGTGAAAGTTATCGATATATTTATCAGTGCATTTATGGGTAAATGAATCGAATTTGCTATACAAATATACATAAATAGATGTTTCTATTGATATACATGTTTATCGATATTTTATTTTATGATCGGTATTTTTCGTTTTATGATATCGACACTTTTTTTTAAATGTTATCGATCTCGAGATATTTAATGATACACATACATTTATATTTCATATTTAACTTTCTTTTTACATTGGCTTAAGAATTTTCATCTCTCACAAAACACAAACAAATTTTTTCTACGAAGAAGGGAGACTTAATTGTTAGTTGGTTCGCAAGGTGTCGTGAGTAAACACTTGTCGTGTTGTCTTATGTCGTAAAGTTTTTAACCCTCTAGTAGGTAAATTTTTTTATGAGTTGAAAAATTCAGGAATGGGTGATTTTAGCACGAGAAATCCAAAACTGATGTCCATTTCGATCTGTGACAATAACTTTCTCCTACAGGGGAGAAAAACCAAGACCGTCTGGAGACGGGCTTGCCGATATACTTACACATATTTTCAGCTTTCTCTTACGCAATGTTGACCTACGAACCGGCAATCACGTCTGCAGACGGTCGAAAATGAAAACTGTAGACGGTCTGTGTTCGAAAGCAATTTACTCCATTTGGAATGGTGACATCACTATAAAACTTATATTAAAAAAACGGTGCTTTTAACTACGAAATCCACCGAATTTTTTTATATCAAAAATATTTTCAAAAGAAAAATTTCTTTAATTACGAAATTACTAAATAGCAAGAAAT
>NW_016179996.1:0-6983 GCF_001687245.7 Rhagoletis zephyria | reverse complement strand
GTGGGCTTCGAAAAAATTGCATCAAGAAAATATCTAGTACCCTTCCTTGGTATAATATGTGACTTGTCGTTTATCCCAAGCGTAAATTTCGTAGCATCTGATAAATGCCACAAATTTATAAAGTCGCGCACTTGTGTGAATATTTCATTGACTGAAAAATCCTGTATAGTAACCCAATCAATACTCTTCTCTTTGTATTCAGCATCGAAGCTAAGAAATTCATGATGTACTTTTGTGGTCTTAGTCCGAGGCCTTGGATTAGGATAAAAGAATTCGCCTCCCACATCACTCAATATCAGTTGCACGGCTGTATTAACTGTTGCATTAACCGTATTCGTCAATGTTTGCACAATGTCCTCCAGATCGAAATCTTTTATATTGTTATATGATGCTGATCCAACAGGAATGCAGCCATCATTATTTTCGGAGCAACTGGTCATTGGATGAGAGGCCATTACAATTAAACAAATCCGAAAATATATGACAAATAGAAGTTAAAAATCTAATATTTTTGGTACGTAGTTACATAATTATTTTTTTGAAATGCGTTTTGTACAGAAAACAGTAAATGGTAGGCAAGAAATTACGTTTGTTATGAAGTGGTTACTAAATCCAAGTCATATTCCTACTAACATTGATGATTCATATTTAAAATAATGTGAAAAAATTACGTTTTAATTTATTAATGTAATTAATGTTACATTTTACTTTTGCTTAACTAAAGCAAAAAGAGTATTAATTCAAAACATATGAAATCTAACAATCTTATATCTATACTTGTACCAAGACCTTAATTTAAAAGATATAAAATTAAAATTAGTGCTAACTAAATTCTAATTTAATACTTAAAACTGTTGTGTCATGGTATTTTAGTTTTTAAACCCCCAAAGCCAGTTAAATTTTCAGCTGCTAATGAGTAATTTTGTTATTAACCAAAGTTTGAAATACGTCCACAAGCTTACACTTATATTAAGATTTAAATACGTTACAATCATTTTTATTNTTGTTGTGTCATGGTATTTTAGTTTTCAAACCCCCAAAGCCAGTTAAATTTTCAGCTGCTAATGAGTAATTTTGTTATTAACCACAGTTTGCAATACGTCTACAAGCTTACACTTATATTAAGATTTAAATACGTTACAATCATTTTTATTCGCACAGGATATCGAATATGAAACTAGCACTAGCACTCAAATGTTAAAATAAATGTGTCAGCAGCAGCGGCACGTTCACCATGTCTCATTTTAACATTCGGTACCATTTTAATTACATATAAACGTATTTAATATAGAATTAAGCGTTCGTTGCATACTTCATATAATCTTACGAAGTTGACTTGAACAGCTGGGTGCAGTCATTGTAAATAATTACTACGCACTACTAGAAATGTATTTTTCTATCTCCCATTCGCCACCATATTTACTCCGGGTAAATGGGAGCAGTACAATCATCGTGCCATACTACCTGATACTTCACGTTGCGATTCATGCGCTTCTGTCTGCCCGTAACAATATTTGGGCAGCCCATCGCGGTATTTGTTTTCATGGGCTACAGAGTGCGAGTTGGTGCGGCACTTAACTAAACACAACTCGAAATGATCCTCTACATGGGCATATACAGCTGCCTGCCGGCCAGTAATTGTGCGCAAGACTAGCTCCAGCAATGTACGCTTTGCCGGGTGCAGGCAGCAAGATACACAATATTCATACATATCACAGCAATGTGTCGTTGCATTGCATGTGTCGCATGTGTAATATTTTGTTTCGGACACTTCCACATCACAGCAATTACTGGGCAGTAGTAGATGTTCGCGACGGCAGAGGAAGCCGCGATCATCGACGAGCAAATCGCGTCCCTGCACAGAGTTGCGGCAACGCATATCTGGATCGTTGGTGCGATTTTGTGGTTCGTCAGGCAGTAGGTGTTCCTGGAGTGTGCGCCAAATGAGCGGGCGTGTGCGCTGAACGGTGAGCACATTATCCGCATGTAGGGCGCTAAGACCGCCATGCTAAGGGAAGGTATTTAGATATGGTTAATCAGTACTGGCCATTTGTTGTCGCCAATCAGCACTCACCTTAAGTAAATTCGTTACTAAAAATATTACGGCAAGTAATGTGATGGTAATGTAGAGTATACGTCGGCCAAGAAAGCGTGGCCACATTGTTCTTTGGTATCTTAAATCGACGTAGTCTTCACTGCTGGCACGCTAGCTGCCGAGATTGTAGTCATAGCGCCGCATGTGTTTACAGGGCTCCCTCGAGGTCTCCACCTAAATCTTCATTGGCGTGACCACCATTGTACGTAGTTTTTTAATTTAAAACATTGTAAATACCGTTTTTACGATTTATCTAGTACACAATTTTTTATAAAAACAATGCGCCAATAAGTGTTTTCTATTTTTCTTTTTTTTTAATGTAGAAATGCCAGTGTGCAGGAATACAACAAAACAAAAGCACGAATTGCAGCTTGCGAACAGCTGTTGAGTAGTGTTGCCGGATGAATGTAATTTAATTTTTATTTACTTGTTTTTCTGAGTGATTATGAAACTTGGAAACTTCGATTATTTTTTTTATCAAAGAATGTAGAATGTTTGACTTTACCTAGTTGTTGCCCCTGAACGCAAATCTATAGATCTTACGTTTATTTCATTTAATTCTTTAGCGCCCACAAAGAGGTAAGAAAACTAAGTGCAACCCTGGTCATGTGTATGGTTTGTGCCCGAGGTAAACTTAATTAGCTGCTATTTCCGGTGCAATGTTCGTAATGTGACTTTTTGACGTTAGTTCTTTAAGTGCCCACACTCACCGACGTGAACGTACATTAACGTCCCTACAAGAAAAGGACCTTTTCTTGACCTCTTTACTAAAGCTCTAAAATATACACCAAACACAGAAACACATTTGTAAAAATAACCTTAGGATATACATTAAGTAGAAAAGGAACCTTTTAGCACTGCTGGCAAAATTCCCATTTGAGAAAGGCACGCATAGTCACATGTACACAAAAGAACTGGTCAGGTTTTTCATATTACCCCCGAATTTCTGATAAGGAAATTGCAGCATTATTGCATCAGACTGACCGTTAGGTGACCGGCCAAGTAACTACTGCAGCCAAATTACTTAAAATTGATATATACAGTGAACTTTAAGCAAAAAATATAGTATTTGATACATTTTTTTAAATGGGCGTTTTCAAGCCTACTTATCATAAAATGTGTGTACCCGCCTAACGGATTTCATCCAAACTTAGTGCACTCATTAGCCCCATTCAAAAAGTTTTTGCAAATTTTTTACATCAGAAAATAACCACGCTGAGCTCCCATGTATTGGTATTTTCGAAAGATACAAATTCTACGATATTTTTCGATATAATAACGCTAAATTTCTCAGGCTTGTATTTTGAAAAATTTATAATAAATTAGTTTTTTTTATAAAATAAATAGATTTTTATTAAAAGGTTGTAGCTATGGTATGCTGAATTTAAGCTATATTTTAACTAAAAACAAGAAAATGAGTTGATATGGGGTGTGCAATCAAAATTAATATCTGTAGTACAAGAAATTACACAGTAACTCAAACAAGCGTTCACTTGTTGATTTTTTTTTAAATATTCACAATATGTCTTATCCTGAGTATCACCTTAAAAAATTCATCCGAAAATTTGTCATCGGACCATAGTAAAACCATGGAAACCGAGAGTGAAAAGTGAACCGATTCAGGGAAAATGAAACTCATGATAAGGCTGAATGTTTTCGAAATTAAATCTTTATGCTAATTCTCCATATAAATATTCAGCCTTATCATGAGTTTCATTTTCCCCGAACCGGTTCACTTTTCAACACTCTTGGTTTCCATGGGTAAAACTATGGGCGGATGAAAATTTTCGGGTGAACTTTTTTCAGGCGAAACTCGGGATTAGGCAGATTGCTCATGCTATTACCAAAACCACATAAATTAAAACGTTAATTTTTTATAAAAACTCTAGTAACATACTTTCATTAAAACTTCTTACTTTTTGACAAATTCATGTCGTGTCATGAAAGATCGTTCAGATATAAAATTTGAAAAATTAACGCGAATTTTCAACCTTTTGAAGCTAGTTTTCTATCTTACTAAAATTTCATACCATATAAAACTGCTAATTTTCTAAAAACTTAGTTTAATAAATTTGTTGAATGTTGTTCTAAATTTTGAAAAAAAGTTTGAAACTTTAATTTATATGGCTTTAATCATACATGATGCAATTTGGTAGCATGTTTTGATAAAAATACAACTTCTCTCACCAGTTCGAATGCTTGCTTTTCACGTTTTTTTACCCTATGAGCCCCTTTTCAAAACCGTTGAAGCCTTTTACGAATATTTTTGACTCGCAAATCAATATCAGGAGTATTCACATTTTCGAAATCTGGTAATGTCTTCTGACTCATGAACCAAAACCAAACCAAAATTTAAAGTTGTGTAAAAATTTTTGTAGTTGCACAATTTATCGATTCGAGAAATTAATGCGCTGATGAGAAAACGAAAACTCGTATATCGAGACGATAAAGTGGCCGGTAATCTAAAGGTTAGATGAGAAAACGGCCCTTAGAAGTATTGAGTCACTGAAAACACGATTCACAATGAAAATATGTTTTGTCAACTTTCGAGAGTGAGGAAGTAATCTAAAAAAATTTGTATCGCAAAAAAAAATTACACTGTAATAAAGTATCATTAATAATGACTGATTGCCTGTCAATGTATCACAGGATAGACAATGTGCATATTTTTGAGTTTTGACCTCCGGCGGAACCACTGTGCAGCTGTTCAAACGATTTGAAAGTTGAATAAGCAAAAAAAGTACATCTGCATTTTCACCTTCTTAAATATATCGCAGCGAATAAATATCAAGTTTTGTAAGTATGTTTGTTAATTTGCTTGCGTATGATTTAGCAGATCGGCAAATGATAAAAAAACTGCTATGTAAACAAAAAATGGCGCCCACGGTGTACTTAACAGTTTTACCAGTTTTTACACGAAAAGCGTTGCCATACTTTTCGGGTTTCCGCTATTTCTCTGAGAGCAATTTTGCTTTTTGTCAGTTTTACAGGTTTTATCAAGTAAAGTTGAGGAACGAAACTTTAGTTGAGTTGTGGCTGAGACAATAAATTTACATCTGGTGTCTGTCCCCGGTATAACATAGCGCAGGACTTCAAAGGGAAGAGGACTGAAGTAGCACTCGCCTCTGAAATCATGGATGAAGAAATTGGGGTAGGGGACTCGAATTCTTTAGTTGTTGCCTGAGTTATATGACATAATATAATGCGATCTTTATAAATAAGTGAAAGTTTTATTTCACATACAGTTACTCACAAAATTAAGTATACGCCGATTTCTTAGTACATATGTACATATCGACTGCTGAGTGGAATATCGACCTATCTCGGCAGCTAGTTCGAAAACGCCCTATCTCAAAAAGCTTTTAAAGAACGCCCTATTTCAGAATTCGTTTCAAAAACGCCCTATCTCAGTTGCCGATTCGAAAACGCCCTAAATCAGTACATTTTCAATACATTTTGAAGTAAGATAGGGCATTTTTGAACCGAATTCTCAGATAGGGTGTTTTTCAATAAAATTCTAAAATAGGGCGTTCTTGAAACGTTGTTTGAGATAGGGCGTTTTTGAACTGGCTGCCGAGATAGGTCAATGATCCAGTCAGCAGTCGATATGTAAATCCAAGTTTCAAACATTGTATGAAATTCAGAAGAACTGTGCAAAGTTCCATCAATTTCACAATTTCTAAAAAACATCGAGTTTGCAGTTTTTTAGTCCATTCCATTTTCGCGTTGATTTTTGATCATTTTTTTGCTGACTGTACCATGCATTTTCTTCCATATAAAGTTTCCGTTAATTTTTTTTTTATATGAAAAGAAACGCAAATTTTTAGGCATTTGATATTCACACATCATTGTACAATTTTGCAAAAACATGGCAGAATTCTTCTAAATTTCGTACAAAATTTGAAACTTGGATTTACATACATATATGATGTTTTATAAAATATGAGCCATGTTTTAATAACAAATTTACCAAATGTTTTTCTATGAAAAATATGGCGTATACTAAATTTTGTTAGTAACTAAATATCAAGTTAAAAATAATAACAAAAATAAAATTCGTTCGAAAATTGTTGAACAACTATTTCTTAACAAATGAGTATCATATGGGCAAGGGCGATTTTACCTTATGTTTTTTTTTTAAACAAATTATAACAAAAATTTCCCCCAGCTTTTGCTGAAATGTAAATAAAAGCTCTGTGTATATATTTAGAGCATAATCTCAAAAATTCCAAATTCTGAGTTGTGACTCTTTTGAAGACGGTGTGCGATATTATTCAATTATAAGCTAATATATCCTATTATTTGCCATTCTTGCGATGTTCTTATTGGAGGTCGAAAACTGTTTAAATCCACTGAGATATTTGTCTTGGCTTGTCTTGAATAATTTGCTAGGAAGCTCCGAAATTACGCTTCCCTCTAGTGATATCCGTATTCTTCTCCATCCAACCAATTAACGTCTCCATTTGTTTTTTACTTGTCACCTTTATTCGTCGGCCGCTGTGGTGTAGTGGTAAGCAGTGCGCGCTTCCACTCCGCAACGCCTGAGTTCAAGCCCTGGCCAAAGCAACATCGCAAAAAATATAGAAAAAAGGTTTTTTCTTAACAGCGGTCGTCCCTCGGCAGGCAATAGGCAAAACCTCCGAGTGTATTTCTGCCATGAAAAACAGCTTCTCATAAAAATACAATCGCCGTTCGGAGTCGGCGTAAAACTGTAGGTCCCTCCGCTTTGTGTGACAACATCAAGGCGCACGTCACAAGTCGGAGGAGAGGCTCGGCCAAACACTAACATATGTGTAAGCGCCAAAGTATTATTATTATTATATATATATAGACAAATGTACACATAAATAACACTGGACCACAAATTTCAACTTTTTCTCTTTACCAG
>NW_016179995.1:0-6984 GCF_001687245.7 Rhagoletis zephyria | reverse complement strand
TCCAAAATAAATCATCTTACCACCCTGTCGGAAAAATCAACCAACATCTTCAAGACTATTCGGGATTCTCGGGACTATTTCTTGCTTCTTAGGACTAATTCGGGACTATTTAATGATTTTCGAAAATATTTCAGGCTTTTCCAAATTCTCGGAATTATTTTGGGGCTTCTTCGGGATGCCAGGGACTATCCGGATTTTCAAGACTATTTCGTGATTTTCGGGGCTATATCGGCGTTCTCTGGACTATTGCAGAACTTTTATTATTCTCAAAAGTATTTCGTGATTTTCGGTATTATTTTGGGATTTTCGGGGCTCGGGAGAATTTCAGGCTTTTGGTACTATTACGAGATTTTCGAAACTAAATCGGGATTTTCGGGCTACTATCCGATTTTCGAGGGACTATTTCGAAACTATTTCGAGATTTTCAGAAACAAAATTTATTTGCGATTTGCTTCGCTAAAATGAGGTGAGCTAAGGTGAGTTGCGGTGAATTGAGGTAAGTGAAGTGGAAGGTATGGTGTTAATTACTTTAGTGTTAGCGTCTGCTAAATACTTTTTTTACTTTGGTATCTAGCAACTCCTAAATACCTGTTTTTTTTTACTTGGGTATTTACTTAATAAATAATATTTAGCAGCTTCAAAATAACCAACTTCTTTTTATTTTAGTATTTTATTTAGCAAGTCCTAAATACTTACTTACTTTTTTTTGCTTGAGAATAATAATAAATGGCGTTCTAGCCTCAGATCAAAATAGTACCGAAAACCTAGCTCCAATATTGTTAGCAAAGACTTTTTAATGCAGGTGTTCAAAAAAAAAAAAATCGATCAAATTATTATTGAAGTTTTTAGCTGAAAAAATTAGCTTTGCTCAAAAAAGGCCGCGACGCCAAACTATCACCCTATATTTTGTGTTTTTAAAAATATGCAATGCAAAAAACATTTGCTACCGCAAAAATGAAGTTGCTTCATTCAACATGTGCTTTGTTTACAAATAAACTAATAAATTTTCTTTTGCATTGAACTCAACGCATCCTCCAATCATTGAAATCCATTCAAAATTCGGCGACAAACAAGCCGCAGTTAGTTGCGCTCAATTATGCAGGGGACGTTCTTTACTTTTTTCCACGCACTTTCTCCGCTTGACTAGTTACAGCTACTATAACTATGTCTTTTCTGTATTTACGCCCCTTTTTCCCAGAGACGCCAGCAGGGTGCAACTCGAAGAGAAAAAATAAGTCCAGTGAACTGAGATGAGAGAGGATAGATTTCAAAAATACTCATTCAACATCAGTGCGCCTGTTGCATTCTATTGTGGAGATGTGGGCATGTACATACATGCATATTTGCCGGTCGATTCATGCATAGTGCAATTCATACATACATACATACATAGGTATCTGTTGTGCTGAAGTCAAAGCCCTGCGTCATGCGGCTCCACGTTTTTTGATAGGAAAAAGCAACACTCATTGCATTTTAGCAATGTTTGTTTTTTGTCATCTTTTTTATTTGTAAAAATATATATATCCCACATATATACATACATACATACATATGTACATTCCCTGCAAAAAATTGTGCGACTAATCTCTAAAGAGAGTATTCCGAGATTACTCTCATTCGGGTACGATTGGGCATTAATTAGTCGCAACTAGTCTCATACGGGTACTAATGGAGGTCAATTAATCTCGACTCATCCCTTATGGATATAATTGGAGATCAATTAGTCCCCAACTCATCTCTAACGGGTACTATTAACGATTTAATGATATGTACGCACTTAGTCAATGGAATTTCATGTGCGGCGTTAGAACACAGACAGAGTATTTGCCTAACAAAACTGAGCACCCCAGTTCGAATCTCAGCTGGCGCAAATTTTTATTTTTTAAAAGTGACTAGTCGCTTTTCATACACATTCGGGTATAAAGGTGAACAATTAGTCTCTTCATAGGACATGCTCGAACAAAAGCGAACAGTTCATTCCATATAAAGAGATCAAAAGTGGTATTAGTCGCATGCTCCTTTGCGATTGCTCCCGGAGTCATCCCGGATTAGTCCAATTTTTTGCAGGGTTGTGCTTGGATATTTCCATCCATTTTTGCCTATCAGTCGTCATTGTGTGTCTGTTCTTAACACGAAATAATTGCATTTTTGGTCACCCCAAAAAGCGCCCAATGTTAAAAAGAGGAGAGTTGAAAAAACTAGGCTCAAAAAGCTGGCGAAAAAAATCGCAATTTCTCCTAAATTTTCATTTTCAACTGGTGGACGAATACACGAGAATGTGTTTCAATTTTTTAATGGTTTTCAATATTTGCTCTGCGTTGGCTATTATGCGAAAGCGCATATCTGCCGGCATCGCATCAATAAACAAATTAAAATGTTTATTATTTGAATTGTGAATGACAGGCAAAGGCCAAATGCCTTTTTCGGTAGTTTTTTGTCACTTTTCTTTTTTACTTTTTTTTCGAAACTGCACACTAATTTCATATGCATTGTCATTGGAAATTTTTTCTGGAAGCTAAGGAAAAAAATCCCTCGATCCATATTGAAGTGTCGTAAACAATGGCACTGTAAATTTCATTACGGTTAATCTTAATTACAAATTGCAATGCCCGCGGGAAAATGATATACGTACTTACACACATATGTAGGTATGTATGTATGTAAATAGAGTGCCGCATTTGCGGATGATATTTCTATTATAGTAAGTGGAAAGTTTGTCCATACTCAGCTCACTTATGAGCCAAACACTACGGCAGATATATATTTGGGCAACCAAAGTGCGTCTTAGCACCCATGCGGAAAAGACAGATCTGGTAATCTTCACCAGGAAATAGGAGTTTTCGAACTGGCCTAAGCCTAAACTGGATGGGGTAACCCTGCAGCTGGAGGGAAGCGCCAAGTACTTCGGAATAATACTTTATAGTGAGCTGTCGTGGTGCCTAATTATAAAAAGGGCGAAGAAGACCTCAGTGCTAGGAATTATCTCTTTTTCTTTCTCACTGGATCTTCACGGCGATGGTCAGGCCAATACGGTTCCGTGGGGTATTGGTTTGGTGGCCAGCAGTAGAAAAGAAAACATTTGTTGATCGGCATGGCAAGGGCACTTAGGACTACAAAACACGTAGCACTATACCCCTTGTTGCAAATCTTACCAGCGGACCTATCTGCAAAGAATTTAGCGTCAAAAATTGCCGTCATGCTGTATGCTATGGAGCAGTTTATGTGCTGGTCATACGGTCTTTGGGACGAACTTCGAAGCCACTATAGTGTTCCGTGGCTGGCGTAAAGGCATGTCTATACTGACGGATCGAAAATGGATAGAAGCGTGGGGCGGCAGTCGTTTGCGCGGAGCTCGGTCTCAACAAATCCTATAAGGCGCAAGTATTGGCCATAAGGAGTACGACGGTGATACTTACCAGCAACCTAGCAAATAGACAGTTGAATGTCTATATCGACAGTCAGGCTGCGATAAAGGCGTTGATAGAGGAGGTGCCGATTTCTCTCGAAGCGATTTAACGGCAGGGAGCTCGACCGATCCATGATCCGGAAGGCACAGAAAGTGTGAACCAAAACACTTGCATGCAATGTGTCCAGGATTATGAACAGAGCGTATGACATAAAGCTCACTTTGTAGAAACTAATAAAAAAAATTAACAAATTTTCATCCAAATTAAAAAAAAATTTTTTCAGAAGTGTTCGAATTTTTGAGTATATAGTTTTGTAGCCCATTTTAGTATAAAGCAGGGATCATACGATTGGTACATTTGTACAGATTCGTAAATTTAGGCCGTCACAGAGTGGAGAGCTTAAGAATTGTGCCCGAGTGACTGGGCTATCAGCATTTTTACGTTAAGCTTTCTTACATATTAAGATTTATATTTTTATTGGCATTGTTCCGGGGGTTGTAAAGGTTGCATTTAATTGCTTCCTTTGTTCAATTATGTAAACCCGCCTTACGACAGCATTTTTTTTATCTCTACTAGTCCGTAAATAGTTTTAAAATTAAACTCACCTGGTATTGACTTTCCTAATTCGAGATATTCTCGCACAGAGGGACTCAAGAAATTCGTTGGTATTTCGGGTATATCTTTTTCTTGACTACCACTCTCTTCATTCTCTAAATCTTGTTGGGGTTCCGGTTCGAAATTGACTGGTTCAGGTGCCCGCGGTCGTTTGGCACGCTTCGTACGTGTCGTTTCACTGCAGTCTGTAAAAAGAAAATGAAATATTTTTTATAAATTGTTAAGAGTGAAAGCAATTTTTAAATTGTATTCGTTTGTGTATCGTTCTTTAACCCTTAATTCGGTGCATAAAGAAAATCACACAATTAGTCGCACGGGGTCCCCAGTGACCCCAATAAAAGTGTTGAAAAAAGAGTTTTTAAAATAAAAAATCGAAGTGTGTAAATATTAAAGTACTCTATTAACGTTAACTTAAAAAAAAACATATTTTCGACTTCAAAACTTAAAAAAATATATAAATAAAAAATTACAAAAAGAGCGCGAGTACGCTCCAAGCACTCCAAGATATTTTTTTTTTTCAACTTGAAGTGGCCTTGACCTCATGCGCCTAATTAAGGGTTAAATAAATTGAAAAAAAAAAACCTCGAATATTCACATCTGTATGTACATAATCGTGTATATGTATATACTAGGGTTGGGCATGGGCAGGAAAATTGGACCTATTTACGAGCTTGTGCGTGCATGGGTTTGTAGTGAATTTCCAACAAAGCATGAAAAATAACGAAGGCGCCCGGTAAGTTACATATATGTTGGAAAAAAATTAAACTATGAAGTGTAATGACTGGAAATGAAGAAAAACTATGGAAAACCTCTAAGAAAATTAATAAGTATAATTTTCTGAACAATAAATTTATCATGAAGCTTTACTTTTTTTTTTTTTTGATACTTTTTTGGGACTAACAAATCATATTAAACAAGTTTTTATTGAGCTTTGAGGCCGTTTTTAATAGAAAATTCTTGTGTAAAAAAAATGTTGCCTCTGGGCAACTTCTCATGTTTGCGTGCTCGCCACCTATTTGAGTCCTGTTTGAGAAAAATTCTGTTTTTGGCTCAGGAAGCCATTCCCCAAAATATAGCTTTCTTAATAATTATGGTAAAAATGCTAGAACTGTGAATGAAAACGCATTTAATAGATCATTATCTTTATCTTTATGGAAAATAATTGTTGTTTAGAAAAACAAAATTTCAAATCCCATATAAAATTTATGATTTCATAGCGCCCAAAGAAAGATTTATAATCCGTCCCTAATCTGGTTCCTTGCGTGTTCGTGCTGATGTGTTCCTCAATCGTGAAGGGCCGGGCCGGAAAAATTAGGCCCGCGCCCATCTCTAGGTACATTAGAGTGGTCCAAGTTTTTTTATGGCGGACAAACATGTCATCGTAAAAAAAGTATTTTTGTAATATCTTCATATACCAACTTTCACTGCAACCAATACAGGGTTCTCAATGACCTTGATATGCGTTACTGAATCCCTTTGCAACTGACAAAAATTTTGATGATATTTATAAAAAGCGACTACTTTTAAGAGTGAAATGTAAACATTTCATAAGCATTCCTAACTGTATACTTAGACACGTAAAGTTTGGAGCCAGCACCTCGTTCACCAAGAGGAAAAATGTTGGAGGGGGCCCCGAACCTTATCTCGTATTCAGGTTTGGGGAAGTAGGTTAAATTTTAAAATACAACTCCAAAAAAAAAATGGACTTTATGCCAAATATATGAACATTTTTCCCATAGTGCAGTGGCAGCTTTGCACGACAAAGTAAGCGGAAATCTAAATCAATAACTTATATAATTTTTAGTTCAAAATCAAATACATATATATATGTATGTATTTACATATTGTTATTTTGGGTTTTTGTTAATAGTAAACGGCTAGCGGCCACATCAAGTGAGTGAGTTTTTTTTTGTCAAACTAAGGCAATTTGACTGAAACTTGCCTAGCTAATAACTAGCGACTGTTGCATCGGCTTGTTTTTCTTCTTGCATTTTTATTTTTGTTTTTGTCTGTATTTGTTTTGCTGTGCTTGTTGGCGCTCTGCTTGTCTGCTACCACCTTAAACGTCGCGTTTTGGGTGCGCGCTTTACATTAATGCCGCCACTGCGCTGCCTACAGCTGGCTAACTAGTATTTTAAGACAGCTGCCGGCTTTTCTGTTTGCTACCAAAATAAAGCAACAAAATTGTACATTGCAATGCAATTCGTGATGTAATCATGCTACTAACTACATACATACTTCGCCGCAGATAGCTTAAAACCCAACTGTGTATGTACTTGAATGCGAAATCACTCATTGACTAAGCTGAGCTTGACTGAAATTGAGTGAGTAGCGATTGGGTGACTGAGTGAGTAAGTGAGCAGGCCAGAAATGAATTACATACTAGTTATTTGTATTACTAGCGTTGCTAATTTCGAAGCTGCTGCTTTTTGCACATCGCAATGGCTAAGTCTTTGTGGCCCGCCGCTGGCTGTTGACCTTGTTTGCTGTTGTTGTCGTGTGCAACGCAATTTTTCTTCTTGATGCTACCGAAAAGAACCCCTCAACGAACCTCCTCCCTGGCACAGCAAAAAGCGACAGTAACAACAGAAATTCATGTCATTCATTGTGACTAGAATTTTCGCTTGGATTTTATTTTACTCACGATGAATGAAAAAAAATTCCACCACTGATTTACCAGCAAGGTGAACGACAGTTTAGCTTTTTTTACTTTAATTCTTTTTCGTTTTTAAACTTTTATTTTTTCTCTTTGTATACGCTGTGTGTTTTGTAAATGATGTTGCAATTTTTTAATTTTTTGTGTTTAGTTTTTTTTTTTTTGCAATGGCGTGTTCTTAATTCAATACAATAATATTCACGCTGATTTCGTGGCAATCGCTTTGGCAGCGCAGTGCCATGTTGGCTCGATTTCAACGTGGCCTTAACCTTCCTACAAAGCTTACCTGGTATATTGTAATTTCAA
>NW_016179994.1:0-6984 GCF_001687245.7 Rhagoletis zephyria | reverse complement strand
ATGGAAAAAGAGAATACTGCCTTTAGGCGAGACCGAAATACAAATCGTAAGTCGATCATTTGAATTGAAATCTGTTATGTTAAAAAAAATTAAGAGGCACGCGGCTGTCGATTTAATATTTAATCTGTTCAATCGCTCCTGCAAGATTTGGAATGTCTTTAAACGTCTTTACAGCCAAAATCGCTCAACTTGCAAATTTCTTTAAGGCTATTCACAAACATTTGTAATAACACATTGTTTTTACAGACTTTGAAACTATCAGTAAATTAGTAAATTAATTATAAATAATAGCCAGATAATTATTATCAAAAAAGTTATGATTTTCTTAAAATTAATCATATAAAACATTGTTTTTTTGCTTGTCAACTAAAATTTTGCATAACTTATGTAAACATGTTTATATAAAATTATTACTTCTTTCTACATATGAATTATGAGAAAAGCAGCTTGTTTTCTTAATATCTTACTTAAGCATTAATAACAAAAAATTGTTCAATGTGTTTTTAATTGGTTTTTTTTTTATATTAATATTTGTAAATGAAAATAACTTTGTATTTCGATGGCATATATTAACTTATTTCGATCTTCGTAGGATTATAACTTCGTACCTATGTAAATCGTCAATTGATTCAAACCGCCAAACGGTTGTCATACCATATTAAAAGAAGAAATACTTAAGACCCCGAATTATATTTTTTTGCTGTTAGGGAATTATTATTTTCACTGCGTACTTTTGAAAATACTACTCGAATGCAAACCTAAATTCTAAAAGACTTGTTTTACTTGAATCACACATTTTAGGTGTGAAGTAAAGAGCACGAATCGACCTTATATGCGTTATTTTTTTTTCTTAAACCAAAATATANTAGGTGTGAAGTAAAGAGCACGAATCGACCTTATATGCGTTATTTTTTTTCTTAAACCAAAATATCCTAAGCTCACGTAAGAACTTATTAATAATCCTCAAAATTAAAATTAAAAGTTGTATAAAAGCATAAAATATTGAACAGATGAGATTCGTCAAGACTCTCACAATACCAACTTCTTCTTTTAACACACTTTTATTTGTATGCTTTGCTTCCCCCCACCAGTGGTAAGGGGTAAAGCATTTAACAATTTATCCTTTTCTTTATATCTTTCTATTAATGGTTTACTTTCCCTCACCAGTGGTAAGGGGTAAAGCATTTAATATTTAAAGTACTAACCTCTTATTTTTTTAGCCCCCACCAGTTTTAAAGGGGTAGAGAATTTTAAAATAAGACAAGACTACCATAGAGAGTGGTACTTATTATGTGTATAGGTATAAATGTTAAATTTTGAAACAAATGTTTAATATTATTTCGCCCCTGATGATGCTGGAAATTTCAGCGAAACGTTGGGCAACGAAGGTGAAATAAGTGTTTTTATTTGCACCATCAAATAATGGATCAGACTAGCCTGCAAGTGTACCAAATATATTCTACGAACTGATTGCAACAAAACCAAAAAACTTTAAAATAAAGAGTATTTGCATCAGTAAAGCAGTGTCTATTACTTGTTACCCCCAAATCGGTTTGAAAGAACTCATTTTTTTGGTAACTATTTACCACCGAATATACATTAGTCACAACTAAAGGGCTGGAGTAAATAACCTCAATAAAATATTTTTTTTTTCCAACACATTCAAGTATACCATTAGGTAACTACCTACAAGACAGATATCGTCCGCTACACCTAACTTAGCGTTAAAGACAACGATTCCCTTAATATTGTGGGAGTGCGTTTTTGCTGGAAAGCAGGATGAATTCCTGCAGTCAGCAGCAATGGAGAAATAAAGTTTGGACCAGGGTTTAACCGTATTCGAGCGATTAGTTGATCAATTGATTTGCCATCAAATTTTGCAATGTATTCATTGTCCAGCAATATTCAATATTTCAACAACACAGTTCAGACGAGAAACTTGTAAAACATTTATCAAGTTTTATAGCGGTGACATTACATTTTATCCTGACATATTGATAGACATGAAATATATCATTCTATGTCTAAGAACTCCCGGAGATCAATCATCATTATTGTTTAAAGAATTTTTGTCTCACTAAGCAAACGTCAAGCTGTGACGTTCAACTTATATTGTGCTCTGATTTGTCTTTCTAGTTGCAAAGTTTATTATGCGAATTCTGAGTTAAAGTTGTTACAAGCATCTTAGTGTGAAAATAATCGAAGCTTAGTGAAAATTTTGTGTTTTATATTAGATTTTAATTAAATTTCACTAGCATACATCTAATAAAGTATACAATTGGGATTAAAAATTCGACTGTGGTTCCAAATTTGATCATCTATTTGCCAGTGGCTGCAATTCCAGCAACAACAGGAACATCTTCTCAGACCCAAGCCCTAGCAGAAGAGGTGAGTACATCCGCAGCAGCAACATTAAATTTGTCAGTTTTGCAGGATAGGAACGCCATCACAAGCTTCTGGACAGAATTAATGTTGTGGATTAACACATCATCAAGTCAACGTACTTTACGAGGACAAATCTGTAATTGAGAAACTATTTGATGGTAGTTCGGGTCACAGCCGCTATAAACGAAAATTTTCAGAAGCTGAAAGTACTGATGAATTTCAACTAGTATCTGCATTTGTACCTATCCGCATTACTTATGCAGAGAGTGGACAACAAATGTTGTTGACTACACTTTGATCCTCTCCTAAATTTTGCAGACCAATAAAAATTAATAGACTTAATAAAGAAATTTGGCACAATTTTAAGCGTTATCTCTTGCGGAAGACTTGTCGATCTAAATAAATTCCAAGAATTGCTTAATGAAACTAGAGATCTGTATATCAGTTTATACCCTTGGTACTATATGCCCAGCACTGTGCACAAGGCTCTTATTCATGGTTGCCAAGTAATCAACAATTTTCAAATACCTATAGGATATTTATCCGAAGAACCAATTGAAAGCAACCACAAAGAATTAAGAAAGGTTCGCAATTCAACACTAGGAAAACATCACGTCAAGCTACTAACTACGATTTAATGGCAACTAATTGCTATCTTCAGAGCTACTGCTAACATATAATAAACGCTCAATGAAATTAAGTTTCAACGAATGATATACAAAATTACCTTTTACCTGCGGCAGATGTTGAAGAAATCCATAGCAATGAAGAAACAAGTGATGAAGATTATGTTTGATGTGAATTTTTTATATGAAATAAATTTGTTGTTTATGCAAAAGTTTTGGAATTTTTCTTCTGCATCTTATAGACGTTGTAGTGAAGGGATTACGATAATTTTTGGTGGGGCAATAAATATAGTTTAACTCACCACGTGTTCCAAATTTCATTGAAATATGTTGATTCTTTGCAGAGTTAGCATAGGATGTTACTTTTTTTTTATATGGGAGGTGTGCCTATCTGTTATCCGATTTTGATTTTTTCCAAACAAAACTATATTTTCCGAAAATAATAGCGTGTACTAAATTTGGCGCTTCTAGCTCAACTCCTTCTATTTTTGGCCGCGGCTAGTACTGAGTCGTCCCTGTGTACAACGTCGTTTTCGCCCTGTGGCAAATTTGGATTCTACACTTGTACACAACATGTAAATATAGACTAAGTAAAAAGTAGTATTTTTAGACCTAGGAAATTACTTATTGTTGCGTACAGGGATTGCGCAACTGCGCGTATGCTTATTTTCGCGCAGGGATGATCACCACTGTACAAATGGGAAAAGTAAAAGTAAGTAAATAAAGAAAAAGGTTTTCCGGTCTCGGCCTTTTTCCCTTTAATAATAGTTGTTTTTGATTTGGTATCGGGTTTGTGCGTGTTGGGGTTTCCCCCTTTGTTTAAATACAGCAACGGAGAATTTGTTTAAGCCTGCAGCTTAAATCTAGAAACAACTCTCACCGAGAGATGTCGCTGCTAATCACTCGCTGACAGGACTCGTAACTTTATCTCCCTTTTGGCACGAGTCCTGTTAGGCGATCCCCTTGTCAGATTCCACCTTCTGTGGAGCTTATAAATGCGGCAATTTCATAAAGTCTCGTCCTATTCTGTGACCGACAGCCAGCGACACCTCAGGTGAGTTTATTATTTTCTGTATATTTGCGCATCTGAGGATTGCAAAGATGTACATCTTCGAACTACCACGAGGGATTACTAATAGTACAAAAGTGAAGGTGACAAGTTGTAAGTGCTATTTTAGCATTTCGTTTTTATCTCAACATCAATATTGTTTGTTGCAATATTCTATTTTCTTACTATTATACAACAACATTGCGGCAAACAACACCGCTCATTTGTATATAGTTCTCGTTTGCCACGACAAAAGATTGGAAAAAGGAATGTGAGCAAATTTGAACCAAAAAGGAAGTGAATAAGGAATCTAAATGCTGGAAATATCCAACTACATTAAAAAAAGATTATACATATACGGTATATAAAACCATATTCATCGCTTACTCCTCTAAGAGCCAATGCAATGATAAAAGATTGAAGCACTCGTACACAGAGAAATTCTAATTCTTATGTATAGACGACGAGTCCTTAACTTTGACGATGCAACTTTTGGAACACTTAGTTCCGTCAGTTTTAACTCTTCTGAGGAATGTGTAGAATTCAACAAAGATGTACATCTTTCAATTACCACGAGGGAAACTAATAGTACATAAGTGAAGGTGACAAGTTGTAAGTGCTATTTTAGCATTAAGTTTTCTTTCTCGACTTAAATATTGGTAGCTGCAATACGTTTTACGTTTATCTGGTAAGAAGGACCAGATAGGCAAGGATAGTTCATTGAATTATTAGGGTCAGAACTCACCAACTACGTGCTCCGGAAGCACATAGAATCGGAAGGAGAGGTGAATAGAACATACCGCCCCTCATTTATAGTACTAGATTTTGATCGAGAAAATAAATATGCTATATTCTCGATAAAAATTGAAAGCTCTAAACCCTATTATAATCATCAGAGCTATTCGTTTGAAGGCATCGTGGAAGTAAACTTCCGCGATGTCGAATTATTTTGCAAATTGTTGATACATATTTGTGATTTTGTTTGCTACAGGCACAGGGGTACAGGGTGCAGGGCAAGCGCAAGGGTGCAGCGCTTTAAGAAATTCTAATTCTTATGTATATATGACGAATCCTTAACTTTGACGATGCAACTCTTCGAACACTAGTTCTGTCAGTTTTAACGCATCTGAGGATTGCAAAGATGTACATCTTTCAATTACCACGAGGTAAACTAATAGTACAAAACTGAAGGTGACAAGTTGTAAGTGCTATTTTAACATTTCGTTTTTTTCTCAACATCAATATTGTTTGTTGCAATATTTTATTTTCTTACTATTATACAACAACATTGCGGCAAACAACACCGCTCATTTGTATATAGTTCTCGTTTGCCACGACAAAAGATTGGAAAAAGGAATGTGAGCAAAACTGAACCAAAAAGGAAGTGAAGTAAGGAATCTAAATGCTGGAAATATCCAACTACATTAAAAAAAGATTATACATATACGGTATATAAAACCATATTCATCGCTTACTCCTCTAAGAGCCAATGCAATGATAAAAGATTGAAGCACTCGTACACAGAGAAATTCTAATTCTTATGTATAGACGACGAGTCCTTAACTTTGACGATGCAACTTTTGGAACACTAGTTCCGTCAGTTTTAACTCTTCTGAGGAATGTGTAGAATTCAACAAAGATGTACATCTTTCAATTACCACGAGGGAAACTAATAGTACATAAGTGAAGGTGACAAGTTGTAAGTGCTATTTTAGCATTTCGTTTTTTTCTCAACTGCAATATTGTTTGTTGCAATACGTTTTACATTAGCTGCATACGATATGGCAACACTGCGGCAAAATGCTCCACTCACAGAGAAGAATGTCGGAGCTGCTGTCTAATTTGTCGCATAATTTAAAGTTTTTGGAATTTAGTGTGCCTTTTTAATGTTCTTCGATTCACATTATCTGCTTGGAATGAAGATTATTGATGATATTAATAAAACTTTTCCGAGTTACGGGTAAAACGATAACTCCACTCCAGACATTGTAAATGCCCTTTAACTGCCAGTTTCACCAGCAATTTAAGTGTAAAGTGATTGTTTCCTTCTGTCAGCTTTAATATTAAATTCAAATAAACTTCGCATAAATTGCTTTCATGGAACTGCCTATAATTGTGTAAAAATAACTAAATAAACTCTCGCTGGACATTGCTCGACTAAGGGACACACATCAAACTTTCAGAAGGTAAAAATACTAATACAAGAACAAAACTATTTACGAAGGCTTATGCTGGAGATGCTACACGTCATCAATGTTCCACCCGATAAATGAATTAATTACATTATTAGGTAATTTCACTTTTTTGACAAATAAGAATTTCTTCAGTGAAGTAAAACTTTTTATAGTATTTCACGAAAGAAAACTATAGTAAAAAGAATTTTATTTTATTTGTTTTGAATTGAATTGTGTAAAAGCGATTGAACAAAAAAAATCAAAAATGAGTTATGCAATATTCGGTTGCAAATTTTTACTACTTGCATAAAGGTGCCGACTGACTTATCAGCTTGGAAAACCAGCTAACAATAACAAAAGTAATAATAGTGATCGTCGCGTTAACCGCCGCGACATTCAGCGTATGGCCGACTACAATAACCGAAAACATGAAGAACAGTTCGGTTCATCAAATTGGAGCAGCCAGGTTCAGATGGATGAAACCGTCAAGATGCTACGACCAGTTTCGAACAAAGGAATCAACGAAATGTACGCCGCAACAGTCCGTATTCAAGCTCCGCCTAAAGCGCGACTGCCTACTACCGAGACAGCACCTAAGGACGAAGGTGTTATACTTAGGGAACTGCAGGTGAAGCAAACCCTCATTTGCCAAGTCTACGATCGAATGACGATGGAATATCAACAGTTACCCCGTAGCCTACCATTTTGCATCTCTCAGCATGCAATCCTCAATGGTTATTTGTTACATCAT
>NW_016179993.1:0-6986 GCF_001687245.7 Rhagoletis zephyria | reverse complement strand
TGACTGCTACATGCTTTGCAAATTAAATAAATTATTATTTTTTTATTATTACAAAATAAAATTTAATTTTAGAAAACCATTAAAGACCTCCACCTCCGCAGAAAAATTTGATTTTGTTAAATAATTTTATGTGTGTAAATCATTTCAGATATTTTTCATTAGTTTATAGTAATAGTGGTATAGTAATAGTTATAAAGGTTGTATGTAATAGTACCAGTAGTATTAGTAGAGTATGAATAAGTACTTATCGGAGACTTTAAACAAAATTTATTTTTAAATTTCGAAATCAAAAAAGCATATATAAAAAATTCTCGTACTATTTTTTTGAAGAACCCTCTGTCGCTGTAAACTAAGATTTCTTCATGGCTCAAAAATTTGGCTTTGGGGATTTTTTCATTTCTTGGTATTTTTTAGACCATTCATAATTTTTCGGGAGTATTTGGTTAATACTTTTTGGGTTTTAGGTCTTTTTTTATTAGGACTGTGAGTTTTTGGGGTTTTTGTTGTAATTTAGATTTTTTCGGAATTTCTCAGGATTATTCGAATTTTACTTTTCTGATAGTTGTGGTATTTTTCCAGCTGTTTCGGTGTTATTCGTATTTTATTTTTCGGGATTTTACGCTTATTTTGGTGAGATTTTTTTAGTATTTTCTCGGAGCTGTCAGGGATTTTTCGGATCTTTTTTGGAACTTTTCCTAAGTTATTTTTTATTGGGACTACTCGGCAATTTTTTTTAATTCTTTGGAATTTTTCTGGGTCGTTCAGAAATTTTTCAATTTTGTCCGTGGCTTACTTTTCAGGAAGTTGGAGGATTATTGGAAATTTTCTGAATTTTTTTGCGATCTTTTGTGGATTCTTCGTATATTATAATGCGAGATCTTTTAAAGTTTTTTATATTGTTTTTATACTTTTTGTGATTTTAGAGATTTTTGGAACTTTTGGCAGTTTCACAGGTATTTTTCGCATTATGGTTTTTTAAAAAGTTTTCAGGATTTTCTAGATTTTTTCGTGTCTTTTCAGAGTTTTCCAAATTTTATATTCCGAACGATTTTTTTTGATAGTTTTCGAGATATTTAAGGATTATTGGGACTTTTCTGAATAAATTTTTCTGACTTCTGGATTTTTTCGAGACTTTTCGTAACACATTTTGCTTGGCGGTTTTGAAGTTTTTTTTTATTTGTTTTTGTCAGGGATCATTTTGTGGTTTCGTTTTAATATTGAGGAAATCTAGGAATTCTTCATGACTTTCTTGATTTTTTCGAGCCTTTTGGGGATTTTTCGTTAGTTATATTTTTTTTTGTGTTCTTTGGGCGGCTAGGATGTTTGGGGCTTTTGAGCATTTCAGTGGGATTTTCAGGTCCAAAATTATATTTAATTATAAAATTTTCTTCTTTTTGATGAGCTTTTTTAAAAAATGTCGCATACGTTTTTATTGCGGTTAGGGCTCGGAATATTTGGTACACATACTTTTCGCTCAAAATAATTACAAAATTCATACTCTGCCCATTCTCTGATAGTTGAATTAAACGTTTGTCTTCAGTGTTCCATTCTCAATAAGAGAATAGGTACATATGTATGTATGTCTCATTACGCCACCCATTTGTCTAACCCGCCGAGCTATTCATCTCTGTCGCTTGCGTCTTCCGTGATTCGTGTTAACGCATTTTAATTTTCAGTCCATAAAAAGTCTGTCGTTTCAACATTATAGTTCTTTTTTTTTTTAGAATATTAATCTGAGCGCTATGAATATATAACAAGCGTAAGCCTGTACAATAGATAATGTTTTTCACATCAATAATCACGCCGCTACACATCATCTATGGACGCATATAAATCTTTGGAGTGTGTCAACCAAAGCGACGTGGCTGCTAGCGGTGATCAAGGCGAAGATGGATGATGGTGAATATACATACATACATACATATGTACGTGCATATGTACATATGTATGACAGCAGGCAATTGAGTGAGCAAAATTTAAATGAGCTCACTGTGGCCGGCCGGCTAAATTTATCAAAATCTACATATGTTCACATATGGCAGACAAAAAGGCGTATGTTAGATGTGTCTACATATTCGCATGTATTTGGGTGGTCCTTAAAAATATCAATATCTACATACATACTAAATGAAGATACTCACGAAAATTTCAATACAAAAAAAAAAAAATTAAAAATATTTTTGGGTCACTACCACATTATGAAAAAATTGATTTGCTTTAATAGCGAAAATTCGTCAATTCGTTCATGAATAAATTTGAAAAATGTGTCAAATTTATCAGATTTAAAGTCAAAATTTTCTTGAATTTTGCGATCTGAAAAAATTAAATTTTTTGAAATTCTGGTTCTACGTACTAAATAAAGATATCCACGAAAATTTCAAAATTAAAAAAAAACATATTTTTTAAACCGCAAAAATTCGACAAAATTTTGACATTGATCAGCGAGTTTATGAATAAATTTCAATACTTTGTCAAATTTATCAGAATTGAAGTCAAAATTTTCTCAAATTTTTTCGATTTGAAAAAAAAAACATTTGATTTTTGCAAACCCTGGTAGCGACCCCTAAACATTTGTTTCCAATTTCCGATTTAGATTTTGATATTTTTAAGGACCACCCTACTATGTATACCTACATACCTTGTAGAATTATAGATATGTGTATAATTACGCGGAGCATTTGGGAACCGTTGATTATTAACACTTGCGCCCACGCGTCACCACATGGGCCACTCAAGCGAATTAAAAAAAAAAATAAGTTTTACGCCAGCAAAATCAGCTGAAAATCTAACAGCAAGCACACGAGCGCATTAGCATACACTTGCGTGTATACATACATATGTATGTTGAAACAAACCAAGTCGGTAAATATAAGCAATCAAATGGCCTTCTGGAAGGCCTTCCTCCAGATCTATTGAAGATAAGTTTTCCGAGTTCAAGTTTTTACTCAAAATTCAAATTTCAAGGCCGAAATTTACTACAAATATTAATCACGCAGTGCAAATTCAAATGATATTCGTTTTTTTTTTGTTTCGTTGCTTTGAAAACACTCTCTCCTATTTGCCTCCGAATATCAGTTCTATTCAAAGTTCTTCCACTACAGCTTCCAAAGCATTTGTCTTATTGAAAAATGGTTCCTGCAATGGTTAATTCCGAAGCGAACTTCAAATTGCCCACTGGGTATGTAAGCAAGTGCCTACATTCATATACGCTTATATGTAAATATCTGTGCTTATTTTTAAGTAAAAGATCACACCAATGAGCATGTCATTACCCGAACGGTTAACATTTTCATCAGATATTTTTAGCTAATTTTTTTTTAGTTATAAAAATTGTGGCTTCCATTCAGCTTTCTCTAGTGGTGTGCAGACATAAATATGCAAGAGTATATTTCAGTGTTGCCAGAAGTGAAGATTTATCTTCAAAATTGAGACTTATTTTCAAAAACTATAATCTTATACTCAAGAAATTAAAATTAAACCAAAATTCCATTTAAAAATATCTTCACTATGAAAACCTCTGCCAGCACTTGAAGATTTTCTCTGTGGTTTCAACAGCAAATGTCGAAAGAGTTTTCTCTCAGATTAATTTAATTAAAAAATAAAATAAAAACTGGTAACGCGATGGAACCACTACGTTAAGCAGCGTTCTTTTCAGAAAGGATTACTCTATTAAGATATTAATAGGGTTCATTCTACAACAAAAAACATAAAAATATATTTCCTAAACTTTGTGCCAAACTCCCGAAAATTCAGCTAATTTTCATGCAAATTTTTCAACTTTTTAATCAGATTTTTTAGAATTTTTTTGAGTATCTAGTTTTGTAGCCCATTAAATTCTAGTAATAACTGCAAGTTCGGAGTTAGTCAAAAATAGTAGTGATTTTTGGGAATTTCTTTTGTTGAAGGTGTTTTGCCTTTTTTCCATACAAAGTATTTTCGAAAAAAAAAAAAATTATGGAAGAGAGTGCGTGAAAAAAAATTGCCAAAAATCAACGGTAGTTCCTAGCTACTTTAAACTTGTACTTTATTATAATAAAATGTATTACGCTTCAAATCTGCATACTCAAAAAAGTGAATTTTCGCGAGTTTTGCACAAAGTTATGGAATTATATGTTAATGTTTTTTGTTGTAGAATGAACCATACTTATTATAAAAAATTGGTGGATNTGCCGGCAGTGTACATAAATCACAGCAGCAAAAGTACTACGTTCATACATACCATCGCCAGCAACAGACTTTCTCGCGCCATACGCGTCCGGCAGGGACCTGCACCGTATTCTTTATGTATGTATGTAAATTAGGGTGTATCGGATTTTTTTTGCAAAATTTGGTATGCATAGAAAATATATATTTGCTTGGCAAAATTTCTTCTGTCATTGCCTGACGAGGGGCGCCCGCTGTTAGGAAACAAGGTTTCTATTTTTGTATGTCGCTCAAACCAGGGATAGATCTTTGATCCTACTGGTTTGTAGTGCTCAGTTCTAGCAACTCGACCACGGCAGCTGTGGAGTGAACTTATAACATATAAGAGACCAATAGCAGCCAAACCCTACACCTAAACTAGAGCTACGGTATACAAAAAATGACCAACAAAGTCACAGAATGCACAATCCACCCACCAATGTAAGTTCCAGGGTAACCTCTTGTATGGAGGGCCTGTTGCGAAAAAACCAAGCGTCCTATGCTCTTAAGTAAATATTGTGGCGCATCGAACAGCTCCTATTTGGGCTGTTGGCAGATGTATCAAGGACTAGATAGTATATCCCAGCCGCAAGCAGTTGTTTGTAGTTGGTCTCCTTAGTTTGAATGCTTACTTCGAGAGTATTTTTATAAAAACTTTTTTTCATATAGGCACCTACCCACCCTAATGTGCACACGTTTCTCACACTCAGAGCTTATTATTTCTTCATCATTCACTACGCATTGGCCTAGTCGCACGTCATCTACTAAATCAATGAGTTTTTGTTTATGGTATTGGTTGCAGAAAAATTCGGAAACATAAATTTTTAGCAGAGGAGTATGCAATTTTACAACTATTTATACATATAGTTGTTTGATTTCTTTGAGATTTTAAAAATTTTCGGTATTTAGGGCAGTTCTGCAAGAAGGCCTTGGTTTAAATTATAAAAGGGGAATTATGTGTAGATTACTCGCAGCTAAATTTTTCTACCTCTACCAAAAAATAATAATATTTTGTTTTTTTCAGATACAAAAACAAAAACTCGGCGGAATTCAGATAACAGCTATTGTGGAAACAACAGGTAAAAAAAAAACATAAGCCCGATATCCTACTGCTCGGTGAGGGCTGAAACGGTGGAAATTTCGTGAATGGAGCACAAATCAGCTACTGGATTGGTATATAGATCATAGACCAGATATTCACCAGACGTATTAGCTCTGAAAAGAAGAAAAAGAAGAGCACCGATACCACAATGTCTTTGCATATATTTTAAAGCTCTCTTGTTCCACACAAAATAAAATTTCCTTTATGCCGCGATGCCTGACTTTGATGTTCCTGCAAAACTAGTACATATATGAAAACCGTCGTTGAGAACCCTAGCGTGACTTTTTATCGTGTGAGCTGCACAAGAAAACTACTCTGGATAAGGGCTCACTGTAAATAGTATAATCAGACGAAATTCGATCTGTTCTGACTTTTACAATGGGTATGGAGCTGAACGAGTATAAGATAGAATATCGACTGTTATTAGGCAACCAGTCAGCGCATTCGCTCCTCAGCACCCACGACACTGTTTCATTTCATTGTCAGTGCTAGTATCTATAACGCATTTTCTTCCATACAAAGTAATTTACAAAAAAAAAACTATAAAACTGCATACCAAAAATTAATTTAGAGATTACAACTAATACACTTGGAATTGGTATGAAAAGTTTGTGCAATTTTTGAAATTTTTTGTACACAGTTTGAAATTTGGACTTAAACGACCTTTGTTAGATAAGGGGCTGAACTTTAATAAAAAATTAATAAACCTTAAAAAAAAGCAAGCGAAAAGTTGTCAAAATTGGCAAAAATGTTGATGTGCTATCTTTTGTCGCGGGCTGTATGTGTATATGTACGCAAAGTGCCTGATGGAAGTTCTTTATTTGAATTCTTGGTGCCAAGTTCAGCTACTTTCCACTTATGGAAAGTTGCAAGTACAATTTTTAATATAAATATAAAAGTATCTGTGTAATATATATGTACATATGTGTAAGCCTTTTTTGCAACACTGCATGACCTTCAAACGCGACTTGCATGTCACATGCAAACTGACTATGACATTCTTCCCATTTTTTCCGCGCGACAAATGCCAAACTTTTCACGTTCATATGAATGCACTATATTCTTGCCACACATCATATCCTGTGATACATACATACATACATATTTGTATATTTATGGCATATAGCTTTTCAACATATATATGTATGTATGTACGTATACATATCTCTTGCTTACTACTGCACATTTCATAACCAGTTACCAACTTTATGATGGTCTCTCGCCCTCTTCTATCTACATACATACATACATACATATGCAAACAAGTACATATTTCCTATGCATGTCAGCGCCAATTTAGCATTCGAGATAAATACTTTAGCGATTGAATTGAGTGAATGAAAGTCATGCAACAAAGTAAGTATTTCGTACCAAGCGATGCTAGACTACAACAATACATTTGTGAATATGTACATATAAATTTGCGCTCATATCCACTGCCGTTGCCGCCCACCTAACTTCGCCTCGNTTATTTTCGGCATCGCCAAACAAACACTTTATTCAAACCCATCAATTTAGCAGCGAATATTCACTTTGATGGACTTTAGCAAAAAAAAAATATATGTATGCATTAGGGCGGGTCAATTTTTTTTCGACATCGTTCCTAGCAGATTCGGATTCTACATGAAATTCTAAGAAAAAACGCCCTTTAGACATAGCTCTAAAATCAATTTCGAGCCTGCGCAATTTTAAAAGAAAATAT
>NW_016179992.1:0-6987 GCF_001687245.7 Rhagoletis zephyria | reverse complement strand
TTAATTATATCAAACGGAAAATAAGATTAAGTTGTAAATTTATCACAATTTTGGAAAAAAAAAATTCGACTGAAATTCTCCACCTCCATGATTTTGACCCTTATAAGGTACAAATAATTGAGTCCACGAAGAAGCAAACACATCATTGAAAATACAAGCGCTCTTTTCTAAAAAGTGAAATGGAGTTATCATTTATACATATATACATACATCCCAGAAGATAATTTAGATAAGCGTTCTTAAGTAAAGCCATTCTAAGAGGCCTACCCAAANTTGATGACTTAACTTCGAAGAAATTTTGGGAACATTTCATTGTAATCATAGATGTTGTCCGATGGGGTTGATTTGTTATGAATGTACATATGCCATTCTCCCACAAGCCCACATCGCGCAACTAACTAACCAAAACATCAAACAACCAACCATCCATCAAGAGAACCAATTAGTTTTTAAATCATTCTCAGAGACCAGAAACAGTGTTTTGTTGTCACTCAATTGTCTCTTTGTTTGTCCGTTCGTTTGTTCGCTACACCGTTATACAGTTCATTTAGTGTTGCTTTTACACTTACAAATATCTTTCCTAATCACCAAATGTATTAGATTTTCTTTGTATATATTTTTTTTTTACTTTTTCCACAAAATATTTATTACTACTACACTACTTTCGTTTTGTGGCACAAAAACGAGTTGCAACATTTTCGTGACATAGTGTAAATCAAACACTTAAATTTTGAAAATGCACAAGCACACTTCTTTTTGGGAATATTTTTCTTTGCTACTCAATACATTTTGTTTTGATTTTTGAAACTCGCTTTTAAAAGTGCAAGCATGTTTGTGTAAATAGGTTTTGTATGTACAATGTATGTATGTATGTATTAAGTAAGTGTGTTTGCTATTATTTGTTAACTAACCGTAAAGGCACTAAACGTTGCTGTTTTCGAAAATATTCTTATATTAAATATGCCTATAGAAACATTGACATACATACATATATGATTGCAGTTTTGTTTATGTGAGGCCCTCGAACGTCGCTTAAAATGTATGTAATTGTTAAAGACAGATAATTACAAAAGTGTAAAAATGAATATCTAATCTTCAAGAGTTTCATAGTGTAACGAGTAGAATTTCAAACCTGCTGCTCCCATAGATTTAAAGTTCAGTTACTAAACTCAGCGGCCGCTGTGGTGTTATCTTTAGGAGAGCGCACTACCATTTCATATTAACATAACAATAAAATAAAATAAAATAAAAACTTTTTAATATACCCCACTTTTATGAATGGACTAAAAAGTAGAAAATAATATTTCACAGTCTCATAGAGTTTATTTTGATAACTTTTGATTTTGAAATTTTAGCAAAAGTCATTATAAACAATTTATGAAACTGAAAACGAAAAATGTGAAGCGAATGCAATACAAAGAACTAGATTTAATTGACAATAGTCAAACTACACAACATAGACCTAAAATTTCTACAGCGCAAGTACAAAATTTGATATCGATTTTAAGCGATCGTTATTCATATACCCACATATGTACATACATATNCGAAAAATGTGAAGCGAATGCAATACAAAGAACTAGATTTAATTGACAATAGTCAAACTACACAACATAGACCTAAAATTTCTACAGCGCAAGTACAAAATTTGATATCGATTTTAAGCGATCGTTATTCATATACCCACATATGTACATACATATATTAATTTTCATATCAATTCAAGGCTATTACATGCGCCCCACGCTTTTCATTTTCAATCTCATAAATTGTTATCAAAACAAATTCTATGGTACTGAGAAATATTATATTATACTTTTTTTAGTACATTTATAAAATCGTGGTATATTAAAAATTTTATTTTATTTTATTTATTCTCTACTTTTTAGTCTTGTCTGTATAAAATTTTGCAACATATATTAAAAAATTTAAACGATATTAATAGATTGGTGCACATACATGCATATATGTATGTATGTACATTAGGGCCTGTCGAAAAACTAATTTTACTCAAATCCCTTGGTAATAGTGAAAATATAATGTATCATGAAGTCAACAAGAAGCCTGCAAAATATTAGTATTATTTTTTAATGTTAAGAGCCCGCGCATCGACCGCAAAGTCACCCACAGCACACTAGTCGAATAAGACCAATTCTTGTTAAAAATTCTGGGTTCAGCAAAAAGGTTTGGTGCATATTATTAAATAATGAGTCCGTTAATGCAAAGGATAAAGTCAAATATAATTTTTCGCAGCCCTTTAGCTTATCGTTAATCTCAAAGTTATCTTCTTTCAATACATTTTTAATTGTTCTCTTGATAATTGCACTGGCCTATAGTCAAAAGATGTAAAGAACAGCATTAATATTGCTGGCGTTCAGTTAGGTCGCTGGTTCCAAATATTCTAATTTTTTTTCAATATTAGCTATAGTTTGCGAATTTTTGCAAATTTAGGAACAATTTCGGTAGCTCTAATAGAAAAGCCATTATTTTGCATCATCGTGGAAAAATTTTCGTTTATGCAAGTGAGTATGGAAACACTGAATAGGCACAACTTCTAGAAACACTAATCAGTTTACTTATGTTTATGCAAACAATATAAAAATTGCAAATAAAGGAAAATTACAAAACAAATGTTCAACACGTTTTTTTAATTTAAAACAATTTGTTTATAATCTGAACTATTTTTATAATATTATTATTATAAATCAGTAACAGTAAGTCTCTCCTTCAATTTGGTACTTACTACGTGCCGATCGAGTAACATTTACCAAAGTTATATCGAAAAACTTAAGTGGATCTCCAGTTTTTTTCTAAAAAAAATTTATCTTCAATTGTATAAAAAACGTTTAGTTAAAAGAGCCGGATTACAGAAAACTGTTCCAGGGAGCGCCTTTTTTTCGTTCAAGCTGAATGCAAAGCACTATCGTCTAATTGGAGAGTCTTCAAAAGGATTTCCCAGGATATGCTAAAGACTTTTTTCACATAATGCAATTAACTAAAATACTTATGCACTATATCTAAACAATTATTTCACGTCTCCTACTTTCATATAACGGCAAATTTAGAAACCGCGAAAAATGTGCGTCTTCGTTGACTAATAAAACCATTTCAAGACTGCAAAAATGGACTTAAAATGGACGTTTCTCACCCTAACTGCATATTTGATTTCATTCATCAGGATCTTGAGAACTGACCAAATCGGCGTGACCAAGTCCATGGTTCTTTTAATACTATATAAACATCCGAAAACATTAAAACGTTTGAAATAAATCCCGTCTCACTTTTTTTGTATTTTTCACTTGGTTGCTGAAGTAATGAAGAATTGAAAATCTATAAGGGAAAATTATACTTTTTGTAAGTTTTATCTTAATATCTTAAAAATTTAAGACTTATTGAAAAATGATAAATGAACGTGAGGTACTAAATTTAATAACCCTTAATTTGATATATCGTCCTATTTATAAAAATTAACGCATTCCATAGATATTACCAGCCAAAGTTTCATTTTCAAAATTCGTATACTTTGATGCAATTGCGCGGGCTAAAGATAAGTATTAAATTAATCTTTCGTGGCCAATAACAATTAACTAAGACCTAAGACATCATAATATTACTATTACAATGCGGTCAAACGACTTTTATTTTCCTCCATACAAAATCGACCCAGCCT
Organism: Rhagoletis zephyria; assembly: GCF_001687245.7. Lineage (NCBI taxonomy): Eukaryota > Metazoa > Arthropoda > Insecta > Diptera > Tephritidae > Rhagoletis > Rhagoletis zephyria. Next base: position 3,317 of record NW_016179992.1, on the reverse strand, counting down.
AATGTACATACATATGTATATACGAGCACCAATTAATTTAATTTAAAGAAATGGCGTGTCGTCCATTTCCGCTGTAGCGTATGTAGTGCATATTTTTAGGCGCAATAAATAACTACTTGCGGCGAGGCGTCATCTACACTTTTATAGGATCTTTGCAAAGCAAAGGTTTTATAGCAAAGAATGATGTCTGGACACACAACATTGCAAGTTGATAAAAGTGTTGTTAAAAGAGAAAAGTTTTAGCTGATAGCGTTCACCCCGCAGGCAACGACAAACCGCCGAGTGTATTTCTGGCATGAAAAACAGCTTCAAAAAATCGGAGGAGAAGCTCGGCCAAACACTATGGTATAGTGTAAGCGCCAATCCATTATTATTATTTTTATCACTAAACTAACATAAAGTTTCTGCGTAGGTCTCGGCTTTTGACGAGAAGAGCTTTTTTTTAATAATTGAATTTTTTTTAACTGGTAAAAATGCTTTTCAAAGCCGATTCTTTAAAACTTGGACGCCAAACGCCCCAAATGACGGCATTTATAATCGAATTATTATTTGTCTCGCATCGAATTGAATAAAATGACCGCTGTTTTCCCCGCAATTCAATATAAATTGACCTCAGCGCGCTCAGTATCGAATTTCATAATCTCAAAATCAAATTGCAATGCGAGTTTCGTTCGACATCTACTGAATGCCGATATTTGTATACACCGTAAAAGCGTGCAGAAGAAAGCGAAGTAGTCCATTTATCAATGCCAAATGGTACAGAAAAATGATAACCGATTTATTTTGACCCAAAGGGCAATCCGGTGTTCTGCATGAATGATTTGGTTATCTCTATAGGAACATAAGCAAAAATGCCCCCACTCGAGAAAATTCCGTTTGTCAATGCTCACAAATATGCATATTCGACCGTACAAGAAAAAAACGTCGCCGTAGGGGTGCTAAGTCTATTTTTCCGACACATCTTCGGCATTTACAGTCGATGTTTATGTCTTCGGAACTAGCTAATTGACGTGAAGTACCCCGTTCTAGTACTTACCCAACAGATCTGAGTTTCTACCGCCCTTACGTTCTACCCTAATATCAGCTCACATAAAATCATTAAACTTTACCCGAGAAAGTATTTTGATTACTCCAGCGTATTAAAAGCGGAACCACGCCCGTCGTCCAAAAAAAATTTTAATATTCTAATTTTCTGCTAAGTGATTATTTTTGTCATCGATTTTAAGTGAATTAGTGATTTGTCGCAGTTTTGTGTTTATGTAAATTTCCGTCATATGGTAGGTGGCCTTGGTTGTTGCCCGTACCGAGTTCGGTAAGGATTGCGACTACCAAGATACAGCTTTTCATTATAAGTAGGCGGCGTCACGCCTTTTCAAAAATTTCATAATAATATTTTTTACAAAAATTCTACTTGACATACTAATTTTCAACAATTTGGAACCAATCGTAGTCCTTGCATTTTTCGAAAATACCGTTATATGGACAGTAGTCGTGGTTGTGCACAAGTGCGCTCGGGTATAAAAATAAAATTGCATTAGACTAAACCGATTAAATTTTTGAATTTTCCTTGTAAAACTACTTTGGACTGAGGGGCATATGGCGATTTATTTTTTTCTTTGTTTTTGTTTGCTTATAACGTTGCACGATCTAATGCACATACAGTGGTGGAAAAATATATAGGTTCACGACATTTTAACAAATGTTTCCTATTTTTCTTTTGTTTGTTTAATATTTACTATTTTTTTTTATAAGATTATAGCTCATTATCTAACAAAAACCGTATAAATTCATACTTCAAACTTGGTGCAAAAATTGTAAAATTTCTGCGAAATTGCATCTATATTTTCAACGTTTTATAAGTTTAGTAGAATAAAGTGCAAGTTTAAAATTCTTAAAAATCGCTTAATTTTTGATAATATTTATTTTGAATGTATTACGCACTTTTTACCTACAAAAAATATTTTCGAACCTACTTTGTATGGGAGAAAACAAGTTAATAAAAAATTGCCAACAATCAACGCGATTTTTTACCAAATTATTACTTACACTTCATTCTACTAAAATTGAATGAAAAATGATTCCTGTAGATATTCTATTTTTTATTTATTGAAAAGAGTTGCCACCTGTTGAAAACTAAATTAAAATTGTTTAATAAGTTAAAGGAATTATTAAAATATGCGTATCAATCGAAATGGTTTTGAAAAGGCTTTACTGTAAACTACACGTACACTTGGCAATTCTACCTGTTTAAAGAGTCAAGTTCGGCTGGAATTAGGGATATTAAGTAATTGAACCGGAGGGTCAGCCGAAAAAGGTTTAAGAAGTTTTTAGTTTGAAAAAATTTGAAGAGGGGTGCATCCCTTTGAGAAGTCGAATTTGATTAAATTGTACACAAGTTATATAAAATATTAAAATATATAAAAGAGAGTTGCCTCCTGTTGAAAAAGTTATATTAAAATTAATTAATAAGTTAACGGAATTATTACAAAATGGATATGAATTGAAAAGGTTTTCAAAAGGCTTGATTTCCAAGGCTCCAGTAGGAAGGTTGCCACCTGTTTAAAAAGTAATAAATTATATACATACTAGCCGGCTTCGCCACGCGCTGAATTTGTACATATGTGTATAAGTATGTATGTACTTATATGCATTTGGAGTAAACAGGTGGCAACTCTCTTTAAAAAATGTAAAGCCTTATTGCACACCTAATGGCTAAGCCCTCTCAGTTGACATCTTATATTTTTATTCTAAAAAAAATAAAGCCTTATCACATCTGAGGGTCAAGTTTTTTCATTTGACGACTCACTTTTTTAATATATCCTATATTTTTTTGTATAGGCGGCAACTCTTTTCGAAAATATAAAACCTTTTTTTCACATCTGAACGCCAAGCTCTTTCATTGGACACCTCATCTTTTATAATTGAAAGAACTGTGGAAATCTGATTTCATTAACAAAAAAAGCCCTCACGTAAGGTGGGATTTTTTTTAAATAAAAGCTTATTGCACATACGGAGACCATATCCTTTCACTTGGTACCTCATTGTTTAGTTCAAAGAACGGTGAAGATCTTGTAATTTTAATAAATTGGCAACCCCACTCAGAAAATATCTCATTACTGAACATCTTGAGCCCAAGCCCTGCAGAATGGTAGCGTGCACTATACCACAGCGGCCGCACATTAGAGATTGGCGTATGTTAGAACAAAATACTAATTTGTAAAAAGGTGGCAACCCTACTAAAAAAAATTTACATGCGAAGGCCATGCCCTCTCATTTGGTATCTCATTTTGTTATCCAACCTACGCTGAAGATCTTAT
>NW_016179991.1:0-6987 GCF_001687245.7 Rhagoletis zephyria | reverse complement strand
CAAATAAGCAGCTATTTATTAAACTCTTTTTAACTGCACGTAAATTATATATTTGATGTAGACTTGATTGCGGTATTTGCAATGCATGGGTGGTTCAAAAATGCATGTGGAAAAAGTAAGGTCGGAATTTGCATGCTCTCATCACCTAGGATTTTTCTATACCGAAAAGTAATAATTTTTATAATTATAATAATTACAATTTATAATTTATATAATTTTTTTATTTTGAGATAAAAAAAATATTTAGAGGTCGCTCAAAGCGCCCAAAGTTTTCTATGTATTTTATATGGGGAAAAAACACTTTCCGTAAAAATGGTATAGAACTCTTAAAAATCAATCATTTCTATCGAAAGACTCTGCTTATCTGCGGACATTCCCAATAATAATACCTAATTGCTTATTTAACCATTTTTTCGTCGCAACTATAATCTATAGGTCCGCCAAAAACACACAAAAACCCCGAAAAATGCAATGAGGCGAATAATAAAAAATTGTTAGTATTAAAAAATTGTTAAATAAACAATTGGGTACTATTATTGAAAGTCTCCTGAAGAGAACAAGAATTTTGCGATCGAAAAATATTGGTTTTGAAGAATTCTACCCTTTTTCAACGAAAAGTTGTTATTTTCCCATATAAAAATACGTGAAAAACTTTGAGCGCATTGAGCGACCTTTAAATATTTTTTGATTTCAAAATAAAAAAATAGCAGTATACTTTTTTCGATAAAGAACAATCCTAGGGGCATTAAAATTCCGACTTTACTGTTTTTGGACCACCCTAATGTTCATACATATCTTTTTGAAATGAGCGAAAGATTTCAGCAAAGAAACTACGTCACACATATTTAAACGAGATTTAAGACAAATCTTATAGAGGAACCATATCGAGTTTGTCAGTAAGCGCAGATTGGTCACCGTTGGATAGTTGTTCAACAAATAGAATATGGGGCTTTCAAAGTGACAAGTGGGACATTTTAACTCGTTTTTACTCAAACTTCAAGTAAGACCTTTCTTTGTTCGCAGCAGAACTAATAACTCGGGTCGAATATTCTTTTGCAATGAGGGTTATTGATGTTTCGGGTATAAAGGCATGACATTTGTGCGTTCCTGGAATGTATTTTGTCTTTGCGAATTTGTCTTGAAGCTTTTGCTTAACTTCATTGTAGTCACTCTTCTACGCATACAGCCCCTTCTTTTTCTCTAAATTATTCTTACCCCATTTGTAGAGGCCGGCGGGCGTATGAATTTTTGGTAACGTCAGGAGTTTAAGACTTGCTCTAGCTGCTAGTCTTTTAAAATTACCGCCAGTCCCGGCGCTTACGTGGTTACGAGGCATTTACGCGTTTAGATGAATTGCCCTAATATTAGTCGGATATATTTAAAACTATTCTTTCAAACAGTCATAAAACAAAGTCGTATCAATAAAAACACAACAATTACCTGCTTTATAGAAATCCATAACACTACTTTTCAACAAGTGAATGATCACAAAAATATTCACTAAAACCCGTAACCATCTCTCTACATAAAGAACGAAAATTAATGTATGCGCAGCATTAGAATACTCTTTAGTAGGGATCACACGATTTGAACCTTTGGCAGCCACAGAGTGGTGTTGTCTAGAAATTTTTTGCGAAAATGAGTTCAGCCCATCCCAAAACCACCACTCTATGCCGGTGGAAATGGACAAATCTGTACAAATGTACAAATTTTGCGATCCCTACTTAACTCCGGTGAACGGTGTGCGTTCGTTGTGCAAGTTTTTTTCAAAATTTGGAAAATTTATATGTATCCGCCTAGATCGTTCAAATATGTGCGTCGGCACAGTTAAATAAACAATTGGGTATTACTATTCGGAATCTTCTACAGATAAAGAGAGTTTTCCGATAGAAAATTATTGATTTTTAAGAATTGTATACCATTTTTTAATATTTTAAAAAAAGCTCGAAATTTGTTTGTTGATTTTTTTTTTTAATATTGCACAAAGTTGGAAACTTGGATTTACATAGCTTTTGTTAAAAAATGAACTATATTTTTGTAAAAAAATAATTAAAATTAAATAGCAACAAAAATAATACGTTGAAACTTGGCAAAAATTGGTTTGGCCATAATTTGTTGACCACTGTATGTATTTTTTTTATATATACATGCACACTGCATATTTTAAAGCTCAGTTTGCCTTTTTTCAAGTTTTTGGTGCCTTAAATCCTAACCCTGGCTATGAACATCTTATTGTCGGAGACGCTACATTTCGGGGGGATTACTGTAATCGTTATCAAAAAAGTACGATTACGATTAACGTAGCCGTGATCGTTAAATTTTTAGTATTACAATTGAAGCATTCACAATCAAGTATGTTATTATTACGATTACAGTAATCGTAATGCTGAAAATTTTCCGGATTACAATTACAGTAATCGTAATCCTAAGTAATCAAAATGTAATCGTAATCATAAAATGCCCAGCTCTGCGTAAAACCCTAGGTACCTCCGTTTGCGAGGCACCCCACAAATTTCTCCCCAAAAACCAAACACTTGGTAAAATTTAAGCACCAAAATATTATTATTAGCCACTTTTAGAAAATAAAAATAAAAATCTGCGCCAGATGCGATTTGAACCAGGTTATCAGCTAAGCGAATACTCTCTCTACATGCAAATGCCCCAAATTAAATTTCGTTAGGAAGTGATAGATATCATTCAATCATTAATTGTACCTGCAAGGTATTACTCGAATCTAATTGATCTCCTATAATACCCGTGTGAGACTAGTTTCGACTAATTAATGCTCAATTTTACCCGATTCGGACTTATCCCAGATACTCTCTTCAGAGATGCGTCGCACATTTTTTTGCAGGGCCCATATGTCTTTAATCAATACATACATACATAATTTTTTTTTTTTATGTTTGTACATATCTTTCTGAATTTAAGTACCACTACCTGTTCTTGATAGCTGCGTCTTTAATTCATTGCGCTTTTCAACGCCTTTGGTATAAATTCGTGTGGAAGCCTTATTAAAAATTCTGTATGGTTGTAACAGTACGCGTATATGTATGTACATACGTGTTTGTAAAGAGGAGCAATAACATCAAAAGAGCTGGACTTTTGGTACTAGCCAAAGGCAGTGAAAGAAATCAAGAAATCTTGCGCATCACTTTTAGCTGGTCTGTGGGCCTGCTTGAGGTGCTGCGTGAAATCTTTCCACTATCACAAGGACTTGAAATTGGCGCTGAAGATGAGTGTAAGCACTTGTGGTAAAGTTTATAAGCCTGCAGCTATACAAACATATATGTATTTATATTTATATTTATCTACAGACACCTATACATTATACTTAAGTATATGCACGCTTCGTTGATATGCTAAGTGTTACAGCAAAGTACGAGTATGTACATACATATCATCCATATGGCAGATACTTAATATGTTATCCTGCTGTGTTTTAATGCGCAAAGCGATAGATGTATTGGACTAAGTACTACCCAGTACGGCATAGCTCAACCAATTTAATTTATTTATGCTTATGTAGCAACTGACTTCAAATTGATGTATAATCATCCAGCAGCCGCCTTGAGATAAACCAAGTGCTTTTAATATTGGTACAAGTAATAAAATATCGTCCAACTTTAGGCAATTAACTATTTCAGCATTTAATATTAAATAATTTTAAATTGGTTGAACAGACATCTGCAAATATATATATGTATCACATATTTATACATTTTTATTTATATAAAGGGCACACAATTCAAACTGAACATTTGAAAGCACATTTCCATATCAGGCTGTAGCTGAGCGTTACATGTTGGCTTTCAGAAGGTCCAGGTTCGATTCCAAACAGAGTCAGCACGTGAAAATGATTAAACAATTTTTTTTTTGTCTTGAAAAATATAAAAATGCGTCTGTGAAGTGCAGAACGAAAACTTATTTAAACGAAACATACTAACTTTGAAGTGCTTTAAGCCAAATGCATTTTAAAGTAGTTGAAATCAAATTCAGAGTCGGACAATTGACAGCTTCGTATGACATTACCAAGTTAGAGTAAACAGCTCGATCAAAGGAATAAAATTAGATCTTCAATTAGTTATGGTGGGTAAGAAACTGGTTGGAAATCAATATCTAACTAGTTTCTTTCCATACTGGGTAGCGAATGCATCTTTAAAATGTATATCTACATGAGCATTTGTCCGCTGCTTTGATATTGTTTATTTGTAGTTGTGTATTCTCTTAGCTGCTTTGTAATATCTGAGGTACAACCTTGCTCTGTGGGGAAAATCTCTAGTTTTGAACTGGTGCGCTTCTAGTACATTTAGAACCACTACTAGCTCGCGATATATCTCTTTTTCATGCAAACAACTGGCGAATTTAACACAGCGATGTTATAGGAATTGGAAAATGTCCCCCGCTGCATCACCTTTTCTATAGTTCAGAACCAGTCCTAAATTCGACATATGGGCTCTAGTTCGCATTGCACCCCATTTTCTATAGTTTCGAACCAGTTGTAAACGAAAAAAGTAACAAGATGTTTTCTTTTTGGGTTACCAAGCAATTTTTAATTATTCGCAAAGAAATGTATTTTCAATCCGAAATCAAATTTGTTTGAATGAATGTAAATTAAATTGTGCATTTGAAAACACGTTTACATACCTTTGGCTCTAGCTGAATTGGCAGAGGTGCTGACTGTTATTGGTTATATTCCAGAAGATCCCAAAATGTTAAGATGTTAACACAAATTTTAGTTTTGTATTACCAAACTATGAAAAAGCATCTGCGACGTGCAGGCTGAAAGCGTATTGGAACGAAAAACCCGCCAAGCAAAAAACTATTTTAAGTAAACAAGTCCCCCGCTGCATCCCTTTTTCAGTAGTTTCGAACAAGTTCAAAACTCGCCAGATGAGATCTAGTTCGTTCTGCATCCCTTTTTCTATAGAGTTGAACCAGTTCTAAATTCGTCATTTTAGGTACAGATTTCTAAAATTGTTTTTTAAAAGTACCACATATCGCTGCTTTTGAACTGGTGGCGATCCAGTTACTATCGNAGCGTAGCGAGACAGAGTGTTGTGCACAAAATGGTAAGCGTTAATAAAACGTTTACTATTACATGAGTCTTCACTGTGATTTCTTTTCGTAATAAGCTTTATAATCACTCAAACTAATCAACATGTTTACTGATTTGCTTGATTTATTTAACTGACATTAATATAAGTTACACTTTAAAATCAGCCTCATCATGTATCTCGAAACAAGCGTGCGCTTCATCTGCCACAAGAATCATTCGTCAGTTGGTACTTTGTAATTCGTTTTCGTCTGGCAACGTGACAACAGCTGATCGTTACGTTGCTTGCGTCTAGTTTGCAATTTTCATGTGTATAAAGTTAGCGAAACAACATGAAGAGAAAAATGTCGCATTTTCAATCAGTGTTCGCTTTTGTTACACCAAAAGCGCGTACTCCCCGGGAACTAAATTGTGCTACATTGTGAACGTTGAAATGAATTACTCCAATTCAAACCAAACTTTAGATATTTTGAGCAATACTGAGGAGGATGATTCGGAAGGTCCAGAATCTTATCCTAAGGACACAAAAATTCTGAAAGCGAGGATGCATTTCCGCCACAATCAGATACATATACATAAAATATAGTGTGCCAATTTTGGCACAACGGGCGTTCTAGGTAGGTGAAAAGCCCTGGTCATTGTATAAGTACTTAGTAGGTTCCCAGGTCACGACTGGCAAGTTATAATATCATGTAATTAGAGAACAACAACCCTGTAGTCAAACTAACACAACTACCTCACAACTAGTACGAACCGCATGCCCAACTAGTCAGCCAACTGTCTTTTTTCCATGCAATCAACTGGTATTTTTAACGTGGGGATGTCCTACGAGATGGCAATTGTCAGATTTCGGTCAGAAATATACCAGTCTCGTACTAGTTCATAACAGACAGAAAAATACTTGTCCAATTATGGACCAAAACCACTACTTTGGAAGTCAAAAAATAAATTTAATTCATGAATATACAATAAAAATTTTGATCAAGAACACTTTACACATTACTCATTTTTATTTAGCAGTCTTAGATTTGCCAATAATAAGTGTTAACTTTTTTGAGTATTAAATAATAGGAAAAATAAATACATAAATATTTCAAACTATCGGACATAAATTTAAATGCAATTTCCATTAAATGATATTAAAGTAAAAGCTTCCAGGTACAATAAATACTACATTTTTATCTTTTTTAATAATATTGAATATGGAAAAGAAAATATTTTAGTTAAAAATAAAACGAACGCTTTCGATCATTTTTGAGTGAACTAAAATAAAAATAAAAGTGTTCACTAAAATAAATTAAATTCATTAACTTTGCACATTTCAATATTTAATTTTTAAAAGTTAATAAAATGTTTAAAGTTGAGATTTGGATAAAGTTGAGATAAGAATAAAATAAATAAATAATTCAAGCAGTTATTAAATATTCTTAATTTTTGTCTGTAGTATGTACTTTGGCTTGTTGATTGATACTGGAAATTAATCAATTAATTATATTATCCAATCGTGTAATTAAAAAACGTGAAAAATAATTGATAATGCTCAAGAATAACATAATAATCATGTTATTAAAATTAATGGATTAATTAACAACTTGTATTTAATTTTTAACCATTAAAAAGGTGCTAATATTTGTATTTAGTCATTAAACGGTTATCGAAAAAAAACATGCTTTAATTCATAATCATTATTTAACAGGTCTGATATAATTGAATATGTACTCGCTTTAATGGTTTACAATATACCCAAGTAAAAGTTATAATATTTTGTGTACTTTATTATATTAAACTGTCGAAGTCNGTCATTAAACGGTTATCGAAAAAAAACATGCTTTAATTCATAATCATTATTTAACAGGTCTGATATAATTGAATATGTACTCGCTTTAATGGTTTACAATATACCCAAGTAAAAGTTATAATATTTTGTGTAC
>NW_016179989.1:6799-6989 GCF_001687245.7 Rhagoletis zephyria | reverse complement strand
CTGGACTGCGATTTTAAACGACCTTATAGAGGAACTGGAAAGAGTGAGCAAAAAAGGTTATTTGATTTTTATGGTAGCGGTAACAAACTAAATAACGGTCATAAATGTGCGTGGACAATTAAAAGGAAAAAAGGAAAGTGCACTTTTTTAATTATTTGGGTTTTTTCCGTTGGCTACCTGCATGATTTTT
>NW_016179989.1:6462-6718 GCF_001687245.7 Rhagoletis zephyria | reverse complement strand
AGTATTTATAGGTGTTCATTGATCGATTTTTGTCATTCAACAAGTGTCTCCGAACGCGTAAAGTACGATTTTTTTAAAGTGACGAAAAAGTAATAAAGGTATAAAACCGAAATGAGTGCAAATTGTCCGATTTGTAAAAATAAATGTATGAAGAAAAAAAAATTATTTTTGCCTAAAAATTAAATTTTTTTTTTTTTAATTCATAAAAAATCCAAAACGGAAAAAAGTGTCCCGTAAAGTCACATAACCTATGAAC
>NW_016179989.1:0-5554 GCF_001687245.7 Rhagoletis zephyria | reverse complement strand
TATGTAATAACCTAATAATTACCTGTAATAATTTTTAATTTTACGTGTTAATAATAAATAATATATAATAAATATTATCCAAATTCATTGAAACATAAAATCAATATTCTTGTCAAAATGAGATACCTTCACTTAATTGTGAATAAAAGCGAAACGCGTCCATCGATTTTCATGATCTATGTCTCATTTTGCTTAAAGGTTATGTGACTTTGCGTGAAAGTAATACGACTTGCCTTTTTTTCCGTTTTGGATTTTTTATGAATTTAAAAAATAAAAAAATTTAATATTTTAGGCAAAAAATATTTTTTTTCTTCATACATTTATTTTTACCGGCAAAACTGTTGATTATATAGAAAAACGTTATATGAACAGATTAAAGGAATTGTAATTTTTAATTTTTTTTTGAATTTGTTTGAGCAAAATCGGACTAGTGGTTCTCGAGTTATGTCAAAAAAAAGACCACCAAAGTTGAAAATTTCCCCTATATGATAGTTACTAACTTCAAATCGATATATCTCGATTCCTAGACGTGACCCAGTGAAACTCCGGGACACGTATAACTTCTTTTTTACCGATATAACTTTCCCCGGTAGTTTGAACCCTTCCCGATCACTGACCCCTACCATTTGTCTCACAGTGTTACCAACCCATGGTAATAGTTCTCAATCCTTGGTAAAAGTTCCCAAATATTGTCAAAATTCTGGAATTAGATATCTTTAGTTGTCGAAACTAATCCTTTTTCTCAGTGTACATTTATAAAATAGTAGCAATTTTTAATACGAAAATTCAATAAAAATTAAACAAGCTACATGTTTTGGATTAAAACCAGGAAGTTCGATAGAAAACCGGGATATTTCAAGGTTGAGCCGGGACAACGACAGGAACAGTCTAAAACCGGGACATGTCCCGGAAAACCGCGACGTATGGCAGCCCTAATCTAGGTCGAACCTAATCGTTAATTTGCTTGAAGGGTTTGGCAAATTCTAATTAATATTGCATTGAAGCATATTTCTACAAGTTCCATTTAACTTAACGTATGGTTTGGTTAATGTGGCCAACCGTATTTCTTTCGGAAGTACAGTACTTCTTTTTTAGCTCTTGTACTTCGTACTTCGAAGTACAGTCAAATATACTTCTTTGCAATATTTTGTACTTCAGGTCCTGTAGTTCTCCGATCTTCCGGATGATCGTCACATGGCCTGGGCAATAAATTCTTTCAAACCATTCGCCTGGGACAGATGACATCATATTTGCGAACTGCGTGAGGACCGGGTACATCCCCAAGGCTTGGATGATAGTCAGTCTTTCAAGAGCTCAAAATGCTTATTTCAAGGTCGGTGGACACCAACCTGCACACATTGCTACAGTGGTCAGAGGAAGCCTTCACGCAGTAGGGGCCTTCCTCGATGTCGAGGGGGCCTTCAACAATGTCACTCCAGAGGCAATAGTCAAGTCTATTCATAATCTGGGGGTTGAAACCAACCGAATAATGCTTATCTACAGCTTACTTTGTGACAGAACTGTCGCGGCGGAGTGGGGGAGCACCTGCACTCAGCGCAGAGTCAATAGGGGCACTCCCCAAGGTGGTGTTCTCTCCCCCCTGCTCTGGACTGCGATTTTAAACGACCTTATAGAGGAACTGGAAAGAGTGAGCTGTCGGGTGATCGCCTGTGTAGATGATGTGGAACGTTTTTTTTTTAAGGGACGACTTCTATCCACCCTTTTTAATCAGACTCAAAGTTATCTGAACCAGGTAACTAGGTGGGCGATGAACGACGGCCTCGCAGTGTATCCCAGCAAGATGGAACTGGTCTTATTTACCAGGAAGTACAAGATACCCGTTGTGGCCCTTTCGTCTGCGGCTCTCAGACAGGGTCAAGTACTTAGGCTTGGTTCCTCAATAAGAAGCTGTCGTGCAAGCCTAACATTGAGGAAAGGGTAAGAAAAGGCGTCGGTTGTCTTGTACTGCTGTAGGAAGCTATCGGTAAAAGGTAAGGTCTCTCGCCCAAAGTAATTTATTAGCTCTATGAAACCGGATTTGAGCTTATCTTGTTTCACGGAGACCTTGTCTGGCCTCTAGCTGCAATCAAGGAAGTGGGGGACTCGCTGCTAAAGGGTTGGATGGTGCGTTAGAATCGGTAAAGGAATGGTGCCGGGTCACAATGACATCGTGGAAAACTGCGTGGCTCATGACCTGGCGTTGAAAAGGCACCCTTAAATCGTTATCCCTAGATAAGGAGCAACTAGGGACGCCACTGTCCTCCTGCGGTACACTCTTGGATGGTTGGGCCTAGTGTGAGCTCGGCCCTTACCTTACTTAATACCTAACAAAATGGACAAAAGAAAGCGATGACGTTTCTCCGCTGCAGCAAATGTTTTTATAAGGCACTTTAAAATACCTTTTGCAGCGCAAGTAACGAGTGGCCCATCGTTACCCCTTAAAGGGGCCGAATATCACGTTACCTCTTAAGAGCTAGTGATGAGGGTTCTGACAGGCTATTGTGCGATTGATATTCACTCGGTAAGACTAGGAATTTCAACTGATCTCTTTTGTATCAGCTGTCAAGAGGAAGATAAAGAGGAATCATCTCCACACTTTCTTTTACACTGCCAAACCTTCGCGAGGCTAAAATGGAAGCATTTTGGCTCGCTCTTCTGAACTGACGCTGAGCTCTCAGGAATAGAAATTAGCCGCATTCGAAATTTCGTAATCGGCTTGCGGTGTTAACCTAACCCAACCTAACCTGTACTTCTTTGAGCTATGAAATAGTTGGTCACATTAGGTGTGGTGGTAACGTATGGTGGTATATTGGAGTACTTACAAAAGTGCTTCTTCGTCATGCTGTAGCGTACCAACTCGTGTATTTGCCCCAGCTTATTGTTACCCGATCACTGCTCGTGTTTTAACGAAATGTGATTGGAGTTGAGCATTTGAAAGCACATGTCTGGCTGTAGCTAAATATGTAGAGATACTTGCTGTTATTTGTTAGCTCCCAGCAGGTTCGGGTTCGAATGCCATTAGAGGCAACATGTAATTTTTTATTTGTGCTTTTGGTTTTATTATTAGCAAAAAAGCATCTGTGAAGTGAAGAACCAAACAAACAAACAAAAAAGATATCAACAATTCCATTGTTAGTATATTTGAGTAGTTTTGTGCTACTCTGATGTAATGCAGAGCTGGAGTATATGGTCCTGCCCTTGGACAGCACAATGTTAATTTGCATCTGTGAAGTGATGAACCAAACAAACAAACGAAAAAGATATCAACAATTCCATTGTTAGTATATTTGAGTAGTTTTGTGCTACTCTGATGTAATGCAGAGCTGGAGTATATGGTCCTGCCCTTGGACAGCACAATGTTAATTTGCATCTGTGAAGTGATGAACCAAACAAACAAACGAAAAAGATATCAACAATTCCATTGTTAGTATATTTGAGTAGTTTTGTGCTACTCTGGTGTAATGCAGAGCTGGAGTATATGGTCCTGCCCTTGGACAGCACAATGTTAATTTGTAATAATAATAGTAGGTTGGCGCTTACACATATGTTAGTGTTTGGCCGAGCTTCTTCTCCGATTTTTGGCGTGCGCCTTGATGTTGTCACACAATGGGGAGGGACCTACAGTTTTACGCCGACTCCGAACGGCGATCGTATTTTTATGAGAAGCTGTTGCATGGCAGAAATACACTCGGAGGTACGCCATTGCCAGCCAAGGGGCGAGTGCTGTTAAGAAAAAAACCTTTTTTCTATATTTTTTTGCGATGTTGCTTTGATCAGGGCTTGACCCCAGGGCCTGCGGAGTGGAAGCTCGCACTGTTTACCAATACACCACAATGGCCGCCATGTTTATTGGACCACATTATTTATATGAATTGTGGTTAGTTTTGGAGTACCCCTTGACCCTTAGGGAGTGTTTTTTACATGCATGCAGGGAGTATTCGAAATTTTTGGAGGAACGCTAGAGCATTGGTCGGCATACTGTCACATTAAAACGATTCAATGAATGAGGCTCTGTGCGTTGAAAGCATATTGGCATGCTTACAAAACCCTCCTCTGCAATGCAGTAGCGGAGCAACTGTGAAATAACACAAACGGCAAAACCGCAAATTTGTGTTATTTCCCAATTGAATGTGAAATAACATAAATTTGCTTTATTTTATTTCTCATGGAGCAATATGACCAACTTTTAAATGTAACAATTGAGTAATAAAGCAAAATAGTGCACATACATATGTAAGTAGTCACCCAGTTACATTTCACAAAAAGTAGTACATGAGCAAGTTAAACGGACGGATTTGTAGGTATACAATTTTGCCAGTGTTCGACGTGGCGCTCGCGTCCCCCGTCCTGTCCCTTCCTATCGCAATTATGCACTGCTGTCATTGTAACCGTTTCATTTATTTATTTCATTTTTCATTTCATTCCATTTATTAAAAAAATCATTAGCACAATAAGATCAAAAGAAAGATCTTTTATAGCACAACAAAAAATTCATAACAGTACATACATATAACTAAAACAGCAAAAATTACTTAAGACTAAATAAAAGTAACATAATGTAATTAACAGAGAAAGTAGTATTTTTAAGTGAGTTCTACAATTCCAGGACATATACTTAAAATAAGACTAAATTAAATAAGTACATAGAGAGCACTAGGGATGGGTAAATTCGATATTCTAAGCTTCGATATTCGAATTTTAATCGAATTTTAGCTCCAAAATGGCGAATTTTTGAAATCGAACTTTGCGTTGCTGAAATTCGGACAAAATCGAATTTTTCTAAAAAAAATCGAATTTCATTATTATTTCCAAAAAAATCAACTCTTCAACTTTATTCTTTCTGACTAAATTTGTCATCACTGTGTGTGGCACTCCATTTGTCTTAGGGATGCAAGTAAAAAAAATACATGTTTTTCGAACTGATGCATCGGTACAAAAAATCTGTGCCTAGACTAGTTTTTTTGCTGATTTTTTATTTTAAATGTGTAGAGGCTTTTACGTTGGTGGCATAAAGCTTTCACCTGAGAAGACCCCTAGTAAAATTTCCAGGAGAATAATTTTCTAGAATATATCAATCCTCTAGCGACCTTCCAAATTTGCTTTTGGCGCGATTTCTTGAAGTAAGGGTCAAAATAAGCCTTTTAGGCGCGAGCTAATGGGTTAATTAAAATGTTCTACAAAAATATTTCCCATGAAATTTTATTATATATGTCTTAAACTTTGATTTAGCTATTTTTTCGACTATTTTGAAAACTACTTAGGCCGAGACATGAAAACTTTAGTAGGCCATGAAATAAAACTACGAGCTAACTTTTGCAAATCCACGGAGTGCTTTATTACTGGATGGGTTTACTTTCAGAGAATGTTAACAAAGTCCNGGCACTCCATTTGTCTTAGGGATGCAAGTAAAAAAAATACATGTTTTTCGAACTGATGCATCGGGACAAAAAATCTGTGCCTAGAAGGAACTTATTCCAAACTCAAATTTAATATTTTTTTTGTACTAAACTAGTTTTTTTGTTGATTTTTTATTTTAAATGTGTAGAGGCTTTTA
>NW_016179988.1:0-6989 GCF_001687245.7 Rhagoletis zephyria | reverse complement strand
CCTTCGGCATAGCCGAAGACAGCGCTGCTCTTACTTGTTTTTTGCTAATAATATATGTAGGTTGGCTTTCAATAAGTTACAAAAAATGTGCATGTGTGTATATAGATTAGAGCATGTCAATTTTTTTGTTTAACTATGCGCAATCCAAATTTGCCATGAAGAAACCATGATTCTAAATTTTGAAAATGTTCACTGTTTCACCCTCTAAGAAAAATATAAGTGCAGAAATAGATTCCTCATAGCAACGATAACGATTTGGTCAACGGACAAAGAGCGGATGGTCGCCAGTCTGTTTTCGCATCACTTTTGGTGGGATTCTGAGATCACGGGAAAATTGGAATTTATCAAGTGAACCTAAAAATCTTGTCCAGGGGACGAGATAGAAATGCCTCAACACCAACTAAAAAACTGTCTAGCTTTCCAGATTTAATAATTTTGAATTACACTTCGTGAACGACTCTGACAAACTCTCGGTGGCTAATATTAGCCAACTCGTAACTTTGTGTCTTTTAATCGATTAAGGCATCACAAATAATAAGCATGCCCATGACGACCACCTAACTTAACCCAACACGAATTCCATTATCTAATGTTTACTTCAACTTCAAAAATAAAACTGAGAAATTTTATCTAGCAAACATTTTTTTTTTTGAATATTAATCTTTTCAGGGTTTACAAAGCTCTCATACACAAACGGAATAAATTATAAAATATTATTTTCGAGACAAACTATGCACCCGTTAATTAAAATTTTCCATTTTCATACATTTTTTGAAATTATATTTTATTTCCTTAAAAATTATTGAACCCTACGCGTCACGATTTGAAATCCGTGTGAAAAAAAATTAATTTTAAGTATAATTTTGTAGAGAACAAGACCTGCCGAAAAACTTAGAACCTCGCTACGGCTTTATAAATTTTCTTAATGCAGCTGCGTTTTGCATAAAATTTCGATGCTTATTAATTTAAGTTCTGCGCTTACTCTTTAAATACTTAAATTATTTCAAAGTATTTTTCTTCTATTTTTCCTACTCCTATTCATTTCCGTTATACGTACCAGTGGAGATATATGTATACCCACGCATATGTAACGCTAAATACTTAACTGTGTGTAACTTTCCATTCAAAACTATTTCAGCTGCTTAATTGGGGATTAATACATAACACCTTTACAACATATGTACGACTTAAAATAACATCTCAATCGTGGGCTAATGGTTCTACAGTAGTTACGTCCATTAATCAAAAACTTTCACGTTGCAAGAAAAACTTTGTAGCTGTCAATCAGCGCTAAGTGAGTTTACACACTTAATCGCCGGGGCGTATGAGTAACTTGTTGCTAGTGTGGCATGCTCCGGTTGCGCTTTATGCAAGTGAACGTACAAATATACATACATACACATGTACGTACGTATCTAAAGGTGAAAAAATAGGTAAAGCAAAACTGTTTTTCTTTTAGCTAAAAATATTTAAACAATAAAAATGTAAAATTGATACAAAAAAATCAAGCTTTCCGATACCGAGTAGCATGACTTCCAAGGTCAATATTATTTTTGAACTGATAACCCCTAATTTTTTAACAATAGGTACAATAAAAGGTATGTAGTCGAGAACGTTTGAGTGGTTTTCGTCACACAGAAATGAATAAACAAAAAGTAGCAGCCTTAAATTCTGACCGTAACTATTATACTAATTTCTCCAATTTTTAGGGAGCTTTAGTAACTATCCTTAAATTTTATTTATCAAACGAACAAAACCTAGCAACTCCTATAAGAGCACTTCCTTTCCTAGTCAAAATGAAGGCATACTTGTAGCCACCTCGTATAAGAATAGACTAAATCTTAAATGTCATCGCCTCAAAAGTACTGATGAAGATTTATGAACTCACTTTGATGTACGCAACTTAAAAGGATTAATGGCTTGTTGCTAATTCATTAATTACTTGCAAACAATTTCCTTTGCAAAATTAATGAGTAAATATATATATTTGCATGGGCGATGCGCACAACCAGACCAAAACGCCAACTTTCACAAACACACTTACTTGCGTACAAATACGTTGAGCTGAGTGGGTACTACAGTGTGCAGCAGCTAAATGATTACTTAACCCTTTGGCGAAACATATTTATAATAGCTTTTATGTAAATACATTAATATCCAATGGCTCGATGCAAAAAATAAACAGTGTAGCCTAGGGTGAAACAAAGAAGCGGGGGGCGGTGTGTAAGAAAAGTGTTGAAGTCATTTTTGGCTACCACTACTTCGGAGAGGGTAGGTAATGCTTTCATTTGAGTTTTGTGTGGCTGTCTGCGTTTCGCTTTCTCTAAATTAGCTGAGTTATTACAAAAGAGTTATACCTCTCTCCGCCCTTTTGTAATTTTCATGTATGTATGTATAAGTTTCGAGCGTTGAGTTATGGCTGTTGGCTTTTGCAGACTATTTTGTCTGATGATTGTTGAATGTTGACACTTGTCAGCGTCTCGGTCTGTCACAGCGCTATCAAAAATTGCGGCAATTTATTTCTGTTCATTAACTTTTTGTCAGTTACGTAAGTTTTATGTTGACTTAGCGAAAATGTAGTAGTATATTATTTTCGTATTATTTTAGCTTTTCAGTGGAAATTATTTGAAACTCATTAGTTTCGCTTTATTGTCAAAAAGTTCTACATCGTTTTGGGGTGGAATTTTGGCAGGACATGTGGTTAGGAAATAAGTTTATGTGATGGCATTTATAAGCTTTTTAATACGCTGCTTAAGAGGAAAATGAAAATCTATTACACATACATGTACACATTCATATACGTACCCAAAGATGCCAACAGCATTTTTTTAAAGAAATATTTACTTTTGTTTCTATTCCACAGATTGTACGCCATATTTCCACTGACTATAGATTTTTTCGATATTATTCAAATTGGTCAATGTTTATTGAGTTTTCGAAATTTATAGACGAGCTATAAAAATTTATGGGATTATCGAAAATTGTCAAATTATCAAGCAATATTTATTGAGTTATCATTATTTATAGACTTAATGAAATTTATCGAGTTATGGTAATGCATCGAGTTTTCTCAACACACTCAACAGGGTTATCGATAATTATTGATCTACTAAAATTGTCGATTTATCGAATCGAAGTTTATGGAATTTTCAAAATATGTCGATTCATCGAAATTTCAAGGTTATATAAGTTTATCGAGTTATCACTGCTTATCGAATTTTATCATTTTAACATAGTGTAACGAGTTATTGAAATGTGTCGATGGTTTTCAAAAAATATGGAGCTGTTAAAATTAAAATTTATAAAGGTATCCAAGTTTATCGGGTTATCGACTTATAGCGAGATACAGTCAGTCAATAAAGTTTAGGTACAGCGAATTTTTACAATACGGGCAACTATATTTTAAATATTTTATTTTTCCCCAAAAATCAAAGTTCCAAACCTTGTGAAAAATTCTGCAAAATTTCATTCAAATATTGCACTTTTTATTTACGCTCTCTTCGGAAAAAAGTTGAGTATGCAGTTTTTTAGCCCATTCAATTTTAGTATAATAAAGTGCAAGTATGAGGAAGCTATGACTTACCATTAATTTTTGGGAAATTGTTTTGTTGAAGGTGTCGCACGTTTTTTCCATATAAAAAAATTATCAAACATTGTTTGAAATTTGGGTGAAACTTTGTTGCACTGTTTTGTAGTCTTTTACAAAGTTTAAAACTTGGGCTTATATGAGTTTTGTTAGAGAATTAACTGTATTTTGTTTGAAAATTCTGAAATATTAATAATTAAACATAAGTGGCAAACAATATCACTTTGAAATGGGGCTGCTATAGATATGGCCAATACTATATATTTACATATAAACATATTTATTATATCTGTTCCTAGCTACTGACCAATCCTTTGTATTCAAATTGCTTTGAAATGCCAGTGCTATTACAGGAAATTTACTTAATTAAATATTACTCTAATCCGTAGTGGCTTAAAATTTAATGAAAATCAAATGAAATGTTTTAATTTAGGAAGTAAACAAAGGCAAGTACTAGGTTATAGAAAATTGGTAAAATATTCGTACGTACGTATGTATGTAAGCATTTCTGAAGATAAGGTAAAAGACCTTCAATCAAGCAAAAATGTCAACTCAAATCAAGCGGCTAATATTGCAGACGCTCATTTGAAAACTCGCCCAATTAGTTTACTGTGCGACCTTTGTTTGCGTCACTGCTTGAGTGATGAAGCAACAAATGGCTGTCACTTTTCAACTGAGGAATATTATTAATTATAGACCAACAACAACAATAACCCCACTTATGTAAGTAAAACTTCCTGCCCGTGACATTACAAAGCGTACACAAAAAAATTACTAAGAATCATTCAAACTGAAGATATTCATTCACAGCCAGATACTCAGTTGAGTTGAGATTTCGATACCGTGAAAAGCAACAACCATTGCAGTGGCAATTGCAAGACACTTTATATATGTATGTACATATGTATGTGTGCAGATGTGAGTAAAACAAAAGAGCAACTTGACATCCCTCAATCTTCGAGACATTACAGTGTGCTTTCAATAAAGAACCCTCTTTGTCTTAACTTTTGCCATACGGCGCCAACCCTTTTCACTCAACCCATCTGCTTTGTTTCGTCGCATTGTCTCACAAACTGGCTGGCTGCAATAAAAATTTCATCACCTCAGCACGTGAATGCGGCTGTTTCTTTGTTTCACAGCATCGACATGCCAAAGGACATTGCGCCAACAATACTTTGGGCCAGCACTTGAGTGCCGCTACGTGCCATCACACCAACAAACCAGCCAACCAGCCAACCAACAACAGGTGGCAGCGGCACAGTGCTCAATGCAATTGCAAGTGGAAAGTGGAAGGCGGCAGGCGGCGGGCGGCCGGTGGCGCAAGTGGCAAATGGCAAAGTGAAAAGCGCACTTGTGCAAATGTTGAAAGCAAATGTCATTTACATTTAAAAAGCATAGCGTCTCACCTCACCATCGCGCACAGACTGAGTTGTTAATGTAAATGCAGAGATGTGGCATCACAAAGAGCTGTAGTCTGCTGCTGATGCATTTACATAGGTACATATATGAGTGTGTGCGTGTATAAATTGTACATATGTAAGTGCATTCATTTGCATAAAAAGATGTGTGCTTATGCGCATGGGAAATATTTTAACAATATAATCCAATTAACGCTTGAAAAGCATCAACACCTCTTGCGTCAAGTCAGCCACTCTAAGGAGACTTAAAGCGCTTGCTTTGTATGCAACAGTTGGTGCATTTAAAATTAATCATTATCAGGTGTTAGGGTAAATAAAACAACTGCTTTATGAGCTTCTAGAAAAACTTTTAATCTTTATAAAAATTATATTTTAAACTTTTCAATAATGTTAACAACTAAGTTGAACTTTTGCTTGAAATTATGATGCCGTAGGTGCATATTTTACATTAGAATTACTTTCTTATGTACCGTCCATTGTGTGTACTATGAAAGTACTTAATAGATTTTTCAGAAAATATTGGTATATTGAGATGAATTCTCGTCGCCATTCTCCGAAATAATATTATCTAAGCAAGCCTCATGGTTGTATATAGAAAAATCCACGGTCACGTGAGTTCTTATCCTGCCTTCCCAATAAGTATTACCTCAGATGCCAATTTTTCTTGTCTACCCCTTCCCTCTCTCTCTATCCAGTTTAGGGGACCTAAAGGCTTTAGAAAAGCTAGTTGTCTAGAGCTGGTGGCCAGAAAAAGGCTTTTGAATATATAAGTTTAAAATATGGCCCTTTAATAAATTGTGCAAAAAACGCGAACAAACCTTAAACAAAAATTTAGATGTAAAATATTGTTTAATTCCTTTTTTTAGCCTGAAATTTCTTCAATTTTTTCATTTTGTTTTCGTATTACACAAATTACATTTTCTTTTTCATAAAGAGTCCTTAGCCATAATTTTCTTTTTAATTCCTTTTCACTTCTTGCCCTGTCGATGTCAATGCACCTACAAGACGTACATACATCTAAAAACGTATGCCACAATCTTTTTAGGTTCCAAAATATACTAACGACCGCATGAACCGCACAAAAACTAGAACAACAACAAAAGTAACTTAGAAAGTTGAGCCATCGCGGTGTACCACGGCTATTATTTGCATTTTCCTCATTCATCAACCGTCACAGTGACAAGCGATGGACTGAAGATCATGCGCGCGCACACACATTTACTATTATATTGGCACACAAACTGTAACTGCTTCTCAGCTCAAAAAATTGCTCGTCTTCTGCGCACACGGTTTTTACTTTTTTTGGCTCATTCATTGCAAAAATGACATGACAATTACAGCACTGGCAGAAACTCATCAGCTGGGAGTGTTGCCACCTTAGCCCAATTACTTTGAGATGTATGTGTGTTGCGTGTCATTTCACTGCCTCAAGTCATTCCCTCCTTCTCTGCATTGTGACATATTTCGCTGCATTTTTGTGGGTTCTTTGCGTTGCTATTATGGCTTTCTTAGCCACTTTCCGTCGAGTTGTATGTTTGTAACGTTTTCTATGGGNGCCCAATTACTTTGAGATGTATGTGTGTTGCGTGTCATTTCACTGCCTCAAGTCATTCCCTCCTTCTCTGCATTGTGACATATTTCGCTGCATTTTTGTGGGTTCTTTGCGTTGCTATTATGGCTTTCTTAGCCACTTTCCGCCGAGCTGTATTTTTGCAACGTTTTCTATGGGGTTGCATTTTTTTATGGCAGACGAAGAAGGGCAAGCTCGACGAACTGCTAATTTATGGCGCAAAAATGTAGAGTTACAAGGAAAGTCGGCGGTTTTTGACTACAAAAGCAGTGGTCAATAGTGTACCGCGTGCGTTGGTCTTACGTAGGGAAGTGAGAGTTTTGATGAAGTGAGTGGTGGCTTTGTTCATTGAGATCCTTTTTTCCTGTATTTATCTTCATCTTCATCTTCATCTTCATCTTCATCTTCATCTTCA
>NW_016179987.1:0-6990 GCF_001687245.7 Rhagoletis zephyria | reverse complement strand
TAAGTATTCCCGTTGGCTACTGTCACTTGGAGGCAAATTCGCATTGCCGGTGTCTAAGAAAACCTTTTCCCCGATTTCCATAATTGCCGACTTAGAGCAAGGCATACAAGATATTACTGACGAAAGGGAAAAAGATGCAACAAGAAGCAATATCTCTGCAAGAATCAATACATTCTATGACAGATTAAGTAACAATACGAAAGAAAAATTTATATTGAAAACGTATGCAGACACCAGAAAATTTATAGGTCAACACAAGGAAGAAATAATAATAACACAAGCAGATAAAGGAAATAAAACGGTAATGATCTACAAAAAGGATTACGAAGATAGAATGAGGGAATTACTGAATGACAAAACAACATACAAAACCATAAGAAGTTATCCTACACAACAATTATTGAGGAAAAACAACAATATAGTAAACGACTTATTCAAACAGAAAAAAATTCACGTAAAACAAAAATTCCACTTGACATGCACAGCAGCTAATGCTCCTAGATTATACGGACTACCCAAAATTCATAAAACCGGTACACCTCTCCGACCAATATCCTCGTCTACAAATGTTCCCTGCTACAAATTATCGAAGTTTATTGGCAACATTTTAAAAAACATAATCTCTGACGAATATAATATAAGGAATTCCTATCAACTGAAGGAAAATCTAAAAAATATTACTATTGAAGAAGATGAAATTTTAATATCATTCGATGTCATATCACTATTTACGAATATCCCGATACATTTAGCCATACAGACAATTATGAAGAATTGGAAAATATTAGAGAATTTTACAAACATTACACGAAAAGAATTTCATACCATACTCGAGTTTTCCTTACGGGATAACAATTACTTCAAATACAATACCACCCTTTATCAACAAATTTATGGCATGCCAATGGGTAACCCATTATCCCCTACCATAGCGGACATCGTACTTGACAAAATATTGGACGACAGCATAGCTGAACTTAAACAACACGACATACATATAAAATACATTAATAAATATGTAGACGATATGTTTGCAATAATTAAAGCTGATTAACTCAGTGTGAGGGCAGGACCAGGATGAGTGTATTTGCATAAAAATTTATTAAAGCAAAAATGTTTTGGGTAGGCGTCGGAGCCAATGATAACCATCAGTTACCACCTCTGCATGGTTGTAAGTCATGCAGAGTCCCTACGGCTTGTAGCGCGGTGGCTTTGCCGCTTAAACTCTGTAGAGAGTTTTTGGGGGTGTGCGTCAAGCGGAGGGTTGAGCACCGGTTATTGATTCAAGTTCAAAAATTGGGTAGGCGCTGTGGCCAATGGTAGCTCTTGTACCACACTCTATGCTGAAAGTCATACAGAGCCCCAACAGACTTGTAGCGGCTTTGGCTTTTGCTGTTTAAAACCACTCCGGAGGAGTGGTGATGCATCAAGCGGAATTGTTGAGCATCGGTTATTTATTTAAGTTCAAAAAATTGGGTAGGCGCTGTGGCCAATGGTAGCTCTTGTTCCACCTCTGTATGCCGAAGGCAAGACAGAGCCCCGTGAGACAACTCCGAGAGAGTTGTGATGCATCAAGCAAGTTTGTTGAGCATTGCGTGTTGATGCGTCAAGCAAGTTGAGCATCGGTTATGTATTTAAGTTTAGAAAATTGGGTAGGCGCCGTGGCCAATGGTAGCTCTTGTACCACCTCTGTATGCTGAAAGTCATACAGAGCCCCGTGAAGCAACTCCGGAAGAGTTGTGATGCATCAAGCGAATTTGTTGAGCATGATTTGGAGTGCCAGCAATTAACTACTTTAGTAGGTTTTGTTCTGCGGCAGTTGAGAAGTGCATTAAAAAATGCATACCCAATGAAGAACGAACGAATTATTTTTAAGCACAAGTGCGTGTGTTTATTCGCTGCACTTGGTTTTGGGCGGGAGTGCAATATACAAGTGCGTGTGTGTGTTCGCTGTTCTTTGTTTATGCGGGAAATGCATAAGTCGCTTAAACAAAAGCAAAAGACGCCGAAGACATACTTAAAATATTAAATGCACAACATACAAAAATACAATTTACAGTCGAAAGGGAAAAAAACAAGAAAATTGCCTTCCTAGATGTAGAAGTGCATAAAAAGGGAAACCGAATTCTGCTGAACTGGTATGCAAAATCCATGCATGGGGGGATTGATAAATTTTCATTCCAATCACCCATGGAAACAAAAAATAAACACCGCTGCCAGTCTTATTAGAAAAGTCCATCTGCTCAGCGACGAAGAATTTACAGAGCAAAACAACAAGAAAATAAAAAACATATTGTACAAAAACAGCTACCCGCACGCGTTAATAGAAAGATTATTACAAACAACAATAAACCAAATTCACCAACCGAGCCAAAACACCGAAGTACAGCCAAACAACACTAACAAAAAATACATTGGGGTGACATACATACCAGGACTTACAAATAACCAAGTACTCCGAAAAACAATAAAAAATGACAATGTGATATATGCACACAAGCCCCATAACATAATCCAACAAATTGTTGACGAAAACCAAAGACAAGATTGAAAAGGAGCAACAACACAATGTAGTGTACCAAATAAAGTGCAAGGGCAATGATAACGAAAGCTGCAATAAATGCTACGTAGGCACAACAAAAAGAGCGTTGGGTATAAGGATCAATGAACACAGAGCGGACGCGAGAAACTAAAAGATGACAACAGCACTGGCTCAACACTTAACAACGCACGAACATATAGCGGACTTCGGCAACACAGAAATTTTGATGAAGAGAAAAGAGGACACTGGAGAGCCTACGAATACAACAACAATTGGACAACGCAATCAACTTTAAGGAAGACGTCGACAACACGAAGAACACATATGCAGCCGTACTAAAATTAAAATATAAATAAGAATACTTCAATAATTCTTCCTAAATGTTGTATTACCTTCAATGTATGCAAATTAATGTAAAATTCTTGTCAATATTTAGTGTGAGTTTCAAGTGATATTATGTGTCACGGTGGGCAGGAAGCGAAGATAGGTTGCATAAAAATGTCGACAAAATCTGAAAGCAGGGTTGTATTTGTTGATATCTTAAGGTTAAGAATCCGCTTAAATTGAAATCCTAGCTGCTCCTGTTTTAAAGATATCCACATTTTATATACTTCTGATAGGATATATTTGCAAAAGAGGAAGGCGTACTTCTCGATAATTAGAGCATATTTATACGAAAAGAAATCTCATACAAATCTGTTCCCCTTTTTTAACTCACTAAAACGGATCAAATCAATGTGAAACATTTTAATTTTTTCCTACCGAAAGAATAATTGATCGAGATTTATTGGGCGCTACCGGTATACAACTTAGATAAAACACCACAATTACCTTTTTCTGTAGCGTGAACTTACTCATTACAAACACTTTCAATATCGCAATATATGTATGTATGTATACAATATTGTATGCTATATAATACGGTAGTAATTTTTTATTAAAGGTTTGTTGCTATAAGCAAGTAGCGCAGGCAAGTCGCACTGCGCTTGTGCAAGAAATAAAAATGCTCTAACTTAGGCCAACGGTACTCCGCATAATAAGTAAATAAATTCAAAGCTTGTATGAGATTTATTTTGGTATTTATGTACCTTTCTGTGAGGAAATAATGACTATTGTACATCCAGAACACAAATGCGATCATAAAGAAAATCGCATGAAAGTATGCGCTTTGTGTGTAGGGCTGCCAGACGTCGCGGTTTTCCCGGACATGTCCCGGTTTTAGACTATTTGTCCCGGTGTTCCGATCCAACCTTAAAATGTCCCGGGTTTCATTTAAGTGTCCCGGTTTTCGATTTGATTGCACAAATTTTGCTTAAAAATGACTACGCTGAGAGAAAAAAGGCGTTGTAATATTAAGAAAAATTTTATGAATTTACTGGGGGAAATAACGCATAGTAAGCATGAATATGTTTTATTTGATTATCGTTTTGAAATGTTCGTACTTAAAAACAATATTTTCATACCACGCACACGTGGTGTTGAATCAAACTGAACATTTGAATGCACATTTACATGTCTGGCTGTAGCTGAGTGCACGAAAATGCTTGCCACAATTTGCTAATTTCCAGAGCGTCAGGGTTCAAATCCCATTACAGACAGCATGGAATTTAAATAAATTTTTTTTTAACTTAATTATGAAAAAGCATCCGTTAAGTGCAAAGCGCTTCATTTTAATATTGGCGTATTTCAATTGAATATTTCTATACTAAATACTAAAATTTGTGTACTTAAATTATTACGAGTTGGGTTGGTGCTCTTTCATATGCGATTTTTTTTTAAATCTAGCACGTTTTGCATAAGCAATATTTGATGATTAATATAAGTATGTACCTAAATACGTTAAAATGACATGCACAGAGTTTTACAATTATAGCAAAAGCCAGAAGGCTTGAAACAAGCTCACAGCAACGAAACAAATGACTGATATTTTAATGTTACCTTGTATTTATTTATTTTTTTTTCGTGAAACCTAGATTACTTATAAGTACCGTGCCGTACAAAATTATTGGCTCGGAGACACTTTCGTCTGATCACAATTTCTAATCAGATCTTTTAGAAAAATGTTTAAAATGTAGCTTTTGAGCCAATTAGTAAAGTGCAAGTCTGAAGTTACCAGAAAATTTCGTTGATTTTTTGCAATTATTTATTTTTTGCTGACAGTGTCTTCCACATACAAAAAAATGTCGAACATAGTTTGTATGGAAGAAACTCTCAGTAAAAACAATACCAAATATATTGCCTCGTTCAAAGACATGAGCAAAATCGTGAATACATGGTTTTCCGCATAACAAGCGGATCTTAGTAATTTTGACAAAAATCTTAACGAACTCCGCACAGCTTTGAAAAGTACTGGAATTTCTCAAACTGTCAAAACCCATTTTATCCTTAAACATTTAAAGCAATCTATTTCATTCTTGAATAACGATGGTTTAGGATTATGGTCCGAGCAGGCCGGGAAGTCAGTTCATAGGGAATTCATTAAATTCTGGGATAGATTCAAAATAAATATGATTGATAAACCAACTTTTGTGAGTCGCCTGAAGAAAACTGTAATGACATTTTCATTCCAGCATATATAAAAACTTAACTAAATAATAAAATATTTAAATACTAAAATGTGTGACTATATTATATGGTAAGCCAACAAAAAAAATAAAAGGAAACAAAAAACAAATATAAAAAAATAAAGCAAGAAAAAAATATAAAAAAATAAAACCAAAAAAAGAACAAAGAGGTGCAAAGTAAGTTGCCTCTACGTGGTGCGCCTTGGAAACGATTGAAACAGGCTAAAAACTTACATAAACTTATATTTTCACATAATATATATACACACATTTACTCACACATACATTGTTGAATATTTAATGCACAAGGATGTTTTTCTCTTTCGCAAAAGTCGGTCCTATCATAGCTATGTAAAATGTGGATATCTTTAAAACAGGAGCAGCTAGGATTTCAATTCAAAGGGATTCTTAACCTAAAAATATCAACAAATACAACCCTGCTTTCAGTTTTTGTCGACATTTTTATGCAACCTATCTTTGCTTCCTGCCCACCGTGGTGTGTAGATAATTAGTGTTAAGTATACATGTACATATGTAACTATTGTTGTGTATATATGTATGTATGTATGCAACTATTATTATGTTTTTGTTAATCATGGTTTTCGTTCGTTCTTCATGTTTATTGTTTATCGTTTAAATAAAACAGACTCCCTGAAGATGACACGAGAGTGTCGGAACGCGTAGGAGGGACAAGGGAAAAATATAAGCATTTCGCCTTTTACTCCATAGGCCGAAGCAGCTCCAACCCAGCAAACAAAATTCATAGGAATTTGGCCCATACAAAGATAATCAAAATGAAATTGTTTGCCACTTATGTTTGTCTATCAATTTTTAAGATTTTTCAATTCTAATACAGTTCATTCCTTAACAAATACCATATAAACCTAAGCTTACGATTTTGTAGAACATCTAAAAAAAAATTCATCAAAATTTCAAACTTTTTTCTCGTCTTTTTGAATAACNGCCCACTCAATTTTAGTGTAATAATGTGCAAGTTTCAAGTGGCTAAAAATCATGATAAAAACATTACAAGGTAAAATCATTGAGAGACAGTCTGACGTTTGCCAGCAATATAATTTTAAAATTCGAACTCAAGCTCACACCCACATTCTCACTTTTAATCTCAAACAACAACAATTGTGAACAATTTCGTTTTTTATTTTCAATTTTATATTATTTTAAAATGTTTGCAAACGTCAGAAAAAAATCATGGCCGACGAATTGAGAGAATGGTTTTACCTTCTAATGTTTTTATCATGCTAAAAATACCGTTGATTTTTTAGAACTTGTTTACCGAAGCTGCGTAGCACTGCCACTGAGTTTCGAAAATATGTAAATATTTTAAGGAATATTAAATGAGCACTTACAAGGGGAAAATTATAAGTAAATGGTACTTAAGCGGGTTTCACTGTATAAACTTTTGGCTTGAATCGATTGAAAATTTCAATGATTTTTTGATAAATGAGCAGCTGACATTGTGAAGAGCCTTTGGGGGCTCCACAAATTATGGTGTTTTTTTAAATATTATTTACATACATGTATAAATGAATTATGAAATTTTGAAGTTAATGTTTACATATATGCATACGTGATTTTTGAAGTATATTGAATTTTTATATTATTACATATGTACATAACCACGTTCATACATACATATATAAGTCCTGAATTGTACAAATGAATTTGCTATTGTAATTGTATTGTATTGTTATTAGTTGAGCCGTGTTAAACGTTCGACGAAGGAAGAATAGTGGGTAGTGAACACTTCCACTATTTTTAGGATACAGTGAAACCCCCCCGCTTAAGTACCTAACCCACTTAACACAACATTTTTGGACACCGTGAATTTTATAATATAATCAGAAGAAAATCCCTCTCTTAAGT
>NW_016179986.1:0-6990 GCF_001687245.7 Rhagoletis zephyria | reverse complement strand
CTTTCGATACTCGGTACCGAAATATTTAGGTATCTATAAAAACGCACATCTGCCAAAAATATGGAAAAAACTGGTTCAGGGTAGACTCGCTTATTAAAAGCCGAATGTAGGGGCCAAGAGAGCTTTTAAAACTGATTCAAATGAAAACTGTATATGTATATGTATGTCGGTCCGTCGCCATAATGCAGAGGAACTCTATCTTGTCTGAAGCATTTTTGTTCTAGATGAATCGGACGGTATTATCTTTGAAGGCCTGAAAGGCTACTTCATCTGTCAAAGCAGTTTTCTTGAACCTTCGACATACTAAGATAAAAACTGATAAAATAATATTTTACTTTGCGATAAGTTCATGTATTTTAGCCGATATTATATAAAATATTATTGAAATAATTTTTTCTTAACTTGAAATTTATATAACGGTGAGGTTTAATGTAAGAAATCGGTATTGGGTACCGAAATCTTTTTGAATTATTGGGTACCGAGTATTGGGTACCGACAATTTAGCACATCACTGAGAAATGCACTAGGTGGTTTGCCATTGCATGCCGAGGGGCGACCGCTGTTAAGCAAAAACCTTGAACCCAGGCGCTGCATACTAGTGCTGCAAAACCATCAATGGGACCATCGATATAATCGATGGGGCCAATGCTTTAGCCACTATCGATGGTTTTTTGAAACAATTTCATATAAAGTGCTTTTTGAATCAGAGACGTGAGCCGGTTTTGAACCAGAAAACCGCTTTTTTCTATTAATTATCTGAACCATTAACCGAACCGAAATTTTCCACAACTGTTTGATCCAAACTGAAAACCGAACCATTTTTCATAAAGGTTTAAAGGTTCGTTCCAACCAATTTTCAATAGATAAGTTTACCCGCTTTTTTTTCTTTTTGTTAAATATGGTAATACATACCATGTTTGCTTACCATGTGGCAATATCAAATGTATAGGCAACCCATCTCATTTGACAGACACTTGACACTTAACCTTGCGCGTTGTTGCACTACCACTTTACACTTGAACTTGTGCGGTATTTTTTTTGTTTTGATTTCGGAACCGTTGAACCGAACCGAAACCCCAGCTCAAAGATCAAAAAAACCAATCTAAAAACCAAATCGTTCATCCTGTTCACGTCCCTATTTTGAATACTATCTACTAATGCCTTAGATCATGTTAATAGGAACGTCTAGAGTCTGGACAACCACTGGATTGGCTATTTCGAAACTTGGACTTTCTGCCATCTGTGCGCCTGGGCTACACTACTAAAGTGAAATTTCCGTCGATTTATTTCTAGTTCGTCTCATATTGCAGAAATTTATCTTAAACTTAATATTAACCCCTCAACCTTGGTTTTAGTATTCGTCTTCATATTCGTCTTTGTCTTCATACTCGGGTTTCGTGTTCATATTCGTGATCGTCTCGCGTTCGTATTTATCTTCGGCGTCGAATTCGGCTCTGCAAATGTTTTCGTAATTGTGGTAGTATTTGTGTTCGCCTTTAGTTGGGCTCTTTATATCCATTTTCGTAATTGTAATCGTGTTCGTATTTTGAAACCATATGTATGTATAAGCTCTCGTTATCTTCAGAAAAATTAATTTACCATCGTGCGTTTGGTTTCAAAATCCGTCCAGTAAAACCTCCACACAAGGGCGCCCTATATAGTAAGGGCATTAATATAATCTAGCACCTCCAAGGGCGCTGATTTCTTTACACAAATAGACGGACCTACAGTTTTACGCAGCCGCCTCAGTTTTTTCTTGGCAAAAATACACTCGGAGGTTTGCCATCGGCTGCCGAGGGGCGACCACTGCTAAAAAACTTTTTTTTCTAATTTAGATGTTGGTCGGGCCATAGTCGAACCCAGGCTCTATGAAGTGGTGGTAATACGCACCTCTAACCACTCAGCCACAGCGGTCGCGTAAACTTAAAAGCGTTGCCTGTTAGGGTATGTACATACGTAGCTTCATTGTTCTGCTCTAAATGCAAAAGTTAATAGACCAACCCATCTGCAGAGCTGAGCGATCACGGCGAGTGTAAGAAAGTCAATGCAAAAATCTACCTGCGCTCCATTTACCTTGCCTTCAGAGGTCACATACGTACATACATACATATCTACGTATGTATGTATATAGCTTACAAAGAATGAATGGAATGCATGTAGAAGAGCAAGAAAAATTAAGTAGTTCACTTTGCAAGCATCTCATTTAGCAAGTTCTAGAATGATCTCAAAAGCACTCGAACTCAGCCGGCCTCTTTTCAAAAAAAAAAAGAAAACAACTTCACAATAAAAGATAGTTTTAGTAACAGGGTGAAAATTAAATACAAATATTATTTTTTACTCTATTATTTTTTATAGACTTGGACTATTTTCAGGCTTGAACGTCCCAAGGTTTTTACCATTCTGTTAAAGTTAATGTAGAAATCTCTTCAAAGAGTGTGTTTGTATGTACTTACCGTTCCTTTGCTGTAAGAGTGTCGCAATCCCAAAATCAAAAACCAGAGAAAAACAGCCATGCAATTTTTACTTGGTCATTTCCTCATACTTAACAAACACTCTTGCAGCAACGGTACGATATGTCTCTCCACCTTTCCTATCAGCTCTGGCCCATTTCAGTTGTATAAACAGTCGGCAGTTGCCATACATATATCAGCTGCTTCTCAATTGCCGTTTTATATCAAAACAACAACAGCTGCAAATAATCCATTAATGCACTGCATAATTTCTGCAACGGATTCCGACCCGCCACAACGTCCGTCCACTCGTCAACTTGTTCGCCGATAAAGACCTCACGTCGTGGGTGGCGTTGAGTGCCACGATTGGGTCGATTACAGACAGCTCAGTGGACATAATTTAAATAAATAGTCGGCAAGTCTTCCGCGCAAACTGGCGTAGCACATCCAAGCTCATGAATAATGAATGGCCGCGCTGTAGGCCAAGTATGCAACGCAAGCGGCTAGATTTATTCGCTGCCACTTGTCGATGATGGCTAATTGAGCTGCTTAGGCGGTTGCTGCAAGCGAAATTGGCCACAGAGCTGAGCTGGCTGATAGGCTGCATGAAAAATTGTGGCAACACTATTTTGATTTAATAGAAAACTTATTTTGCCTCCGTATAGCAGAGAGTTCTATTGCCGGAAATGAATTAATTTAGCAAAGGTTGTGACTCAGTAGAAGAATTTGCATAGTATAATACAAATTTCGAATTTATTTGTGTGAAAACTTTTTGTTCGCATACAAACACACACGCACATGTTTTTCGTTGTATAAATAGAAATTAGAATATGTATAAATTGTTGACGCATACAAATGTAAACAATTAGTATATAAACAATGTGTGACACACACACACAAATGCGCATGAGTACATACATACATACATATGTAAAGTTGATAATTTATTTATAAAAGCTATTTGTACACAAAATTTTTGGTTTGATGAATAACAAAAAGCGCTGGCCGCAAGACGATTGAAAGACAGAGCGTAAAATCAGATTTGTAGAAAGTGCGCTCTCTAGGCCCCTTTGTTGCTCGCGCTGCGGGGGCGTGTGCGCTCCAACGCCGCGCAGTTTTTTTTTCTGTTTTTGTGCGAAATCAGCAAAATGAAAGCAGACTCAAGAGAAGAAGAGAAGATATTGAAATATATCGCGTAGAGAGCAGCAGCTGTCATTCCTCTCGCTACATTTTTCACAATCAATTCCCTTTTTTATAGAAAATATTTGTAAAGCATTTATTTTGATTCACCAATCTTTCTAAATAGTAAAAAAATCCAAGGCTCATTAAGATTACACGCCATTCACCGCAACCGACACCGCCACCGATTCCATTTCGTTACTCTTTCCTCCCACCTTCAGTCCCACCAGTTTTTCGCTCTCCTCCCACAGCCAGTCCGCTGTTGCGCTACACTTCGCCCGCGGCAGCAGCGGAAAACGCATCGAGTCGCTGTAATAGCCGCCTGTGGAGTTCTCCAACGCCGGATCGAGCGCCAAGCGCAGCTGCGTCTGTGCGCCTTCCTCCGGCGACTTCCACAAGAACTTCACCAAATAGTGCAACAACCCAAAGCCTGGGAACTTAATGTGCCGCACCAACTCAGTGCGCACCACACCTGGATGACAACAATTCACCGTAACGCCAGTGCCTTCCAGCAGCTCAGCCAGCTTGCGCGTAAACAACACATTCGCCAGCTTGCTCTGTGAATAGGCGCCAAAGAAGCTCGAATAGCTGCGCTCGCTATTCAGGTCATTGCGTTTGATACGCCCAAAGATGTACATGGCTGAGCTCACAACCACAATGCGGCTGGGCGCGCAGGCTTTCAAGCGCTCCAGCAGCAGGTTGGTCAGCAAAAAGTGGCCCAGATGGTTGACACCCAACTGTTGTTCGTAGCCGTCAGCGGTGAGCTTGCGCGGCGTGGCCATGATGCCAGCGTTATTCACCAAAATGTCCAAACGCTGCTCCTCGGCGAGAAATCGCGCGGCGAATTGACGCACCGAATCCAGTGATGCCAGATCCAGTGTGCGATTGTAGACATGCTGATTTCCCGTGCGCTCTACGATCTCCAGACGCGCGGCCTCACAGCGCACCGCATCGCGGCAGGCCATGTAAATGCGACCGCCTCGCCGCGCCAGCTCCAGAGCAGTTGCCTTGCCGATGCCTGTATTGCAGCCCGTCACAATGACTACCTTGCCATCGATGCGATTTGCCTTGCGATAACGCGGACCCTGTATGCACTTGCGCAGCAGCCACAAGAAAAACACCACGGCGACGGCAATGAAAATGGCTGGCAGCAGCCAAACCCAGACGCCATGGAAACACAGTTTCTCCTCTTCGCTATCTGACATACTACTACCGGCGTATGTATGTGTGTGTGTGTACTTTTTAAGTTTTCTAAGTGCGCACTACAATAAAATAACTTTGTTTAATCAACACGCGTACTTTGCGCTGTCAGTGGCAAGCTTCAACTGACTTCCAACTTACAATCCATTCCAACTGGCGCCGAAGCGCGCTTTCCTCGTTCGCTGATAGTCGCTAACCTGGCAAGTCAACATGATCTTCGCGCGGCGTTCAGCCGCTGCAAACTCACATTGTGCTGGTGCTTTTTTGGCAGTGGTGAAAGTGGCGGCAGCCCTATATACAGAGGCCATAGTACAGAGGTATTAAAGGCAAACGTTAGCCCAAATTTTTCTGGCGCATTTCTTTTTTAAATTATAGTTGGCTTCCGCTGCAGTGGCGGCTAAGTGTAGCGTCAAAAGCAGCGCAGCGCAGCGCAGAAGGCACACGTTCCCAAACTGGTTTGTAGTTACTAGTTGCAGGTAAAAGCGCTCAAAAGCAAACTAAGCGAGTTTTTTTGTTTTCGGGAATAAGCTCGCACAGCAATGCTGTTTCCCCTCTGTGTCTGAAAAAAATTCAACTTGGAAGGCACACAAATCTCACAAAGTACTCCATCCAGTGCCTAAGCCGGTTTAAAGCTGTTAACGTGAGTGAGTCTGGCCAAGTTTTAATAGTCAAATAGTCGTTTTTACTTGCAAAATAGCCTCCGACACGTCTATTTAGTATTCCTGTCATGTCAAGTGTGTTAGTGTTGGCATCTCGCATACCTACTTGCAATTTATCGTCAATGCCATCGTAAGTCCGCAACTGGCAACCGGTTCTCCATGAACTTCCAAGCCGCATTCGAACAATGTTCAAGTGTGGATTGCACGGCTATGAACAGCAAATACGAGCACTACTGCGGTCAGCGTTGAATACAAACATTGCAATTACCGCTGCTGGAACCAAACTTGGCCAGTTCTCAAAAGATTGCACCCTACAGATGGGCATGGCGCTTGCGACTCGCTGATAAGCAGCAAATTGCGAAATGAGTTCAATGTCGAAACGATGACTTAGAAAAATGATAGATAAGCGGAAAGCTTCAAAGCGAAAAATTTCAAATGCCTGTCACAGAGAAAAAGGCGTAAATTTTACGAGTTTATTCCAAGATTTCCAGATAGCTTAAATAATAGATGAAATATAGAAGAAGAAAGACTCACTTTTTCGGGATACACTTTTTATTTATTTATTCTTTACATATACGTACATTTTTACATACATACATATGTATTAGAGGGCTGCATGAATTCATTCAAACTTCTAGCCAAAAAGAGCACAGTAAATTTGAGTATTTCAATTCACATACAAAACACTCAGCGTTTGTAATTTTGCAAGTCATGAATAAACATTTTGTTTTAAATTTTCTACCTTCAAATGGAAGAATGTGAATGAATGAATGAAAAACATTCAAATCATTCAAACTCATTT
This sequence comes from Rhagoletis zephyria, assembly GCF_001687245.7. Taxonomy (NCBI): domain Eukaryota; kingdom Metazoa; phylum Arthropoda; class Insecta; order Diptera; family Tephritidae; genus Rhagoletis; species Rhagoletis zephyria. The sequence continues at coordinate 700 of NW_016179986.1, read as the reverse complement.
CGGTAAAAGTTTTTTTCTGCAAACAAGTTTGTTCGTATTTTAAAAGGTGCGCAGGAATACATACACACATACATATATAAGTTTTAACATATGTGCATAGAAAAAATATTTTTGGATATTCATGCAAAAAATTGTCATTTATTTCAATTCAATCTATTTTCACTTTGTTTGAATATTGTAATGGCGACACATATATCCGAACAGGTATTCACTCAAATTCAAAAAAATGTGAAGCCAAAATCATTCATTCGTTCTGTATATGAATAATTCATAAGCCCTTTTGAATGAATTCATGCAGCCCTCTAATATGTATACATATGTATACAGAAACTTAAAATTTACCTAAAAATAACCGGAAAATATACCGACACATCGTTACTACGTATAATCTCCTTTCCTGTAGCTCGCCTTACTTCCCTCTCTCTCTTTTTCTCGCTTTCCACCATCCCTTTGCTTTAGTACCTACTTCATTGATTCACGACAATTGTTTGCACCGCGTTTCCACCTTGCAAGCCCACTAGCTTTTCACTCTCCTTCCACAACCATTCGGCCATTTCCTTGTCCTTGGCCCTCGGCAGCAAGGGAAGTCGCATCGAGTCCGCATAATAGTCGCCAGAGCACTTCTCCAGCGCCGGATCCAATGCCACTCGTAACGTGGTCTGCGCCCCTGCCTGCGGCGTCTTTACAAAGCAACTAAACA
>NW_016179985.1:0-6991 GCF_001687245.7 Rhagoletis zephyria | reverse complement strand
ACATTTAAAATAAAAAATCAACAAAAAAACTAGTTTTGTACAAAAAAAATTTTAATTTGAGTTTCNACTATCTGGAAGTATTTTACATAAAAAATTTATTAAGTATTGCCCGGTTGGTAGTTGCAGTTAAAGAAAACACATAAAAAGGCACGATTTTTTTTAAATTCGAAAAAATGTAAATATTTCAAAAACGGTGACACTTTTACCTGAAAATTTTTTGTTTATCAGGGAGCTCACCCCCCACCTACCTTCCCCTAAAGTTTGGCACGTTACTTCTGTGACACCCTGTATAAAACAGCGATGGGCAGAGAGAGCTTTTACTCTACGCGCGGCTATATAACAAGTGTAGAAAGCTTAAAAGAACTTAGCCCGCGGGCATGTCAGTGTCCGTGACCGATATAAAATCTACATAGAGCTTTGAACAGTTTCACCTAGGGATGGGTAGTGGGGGGTTGAAATTAGATTTTTTCCGAATTTCGAACATTGCCCAACCATTCGATTATTCGATTCGAAATTTGGTGGTGCAAATTCGATTTAATTCGATTTTTATCGAATTTCGAAATTTTTTTTTTATTTCAACTTCTGAACCGAGTTCGGAGATGTTTGCGTTAAATATTTAACACCAAGTCATAAAATCTATATCGTTCGTTCAATTTAAAAAAAATGAAGTGTCAAATTCAAATAATCGCTTCCGCAGATGTTTACGTTAAATATGTAACACCAAGTCATAAAATCTGTATCGTTCGTTCGATTTTCAAAAAGGGGGTATTACCATGTTCTGACCGACATCGAAAACATGTTTTCGTTGCTTTCGGTGCCTGTCTAAAAAGTTAAACTCAAATAGTGTACTATGGGACAGCCGAAACCGGCCCGGACTTTGTTAACATTCTCTGAAGGTATACCCAGCCAGTAATAAAACACTCGGTGGATTCGCAAAAGTTAGCTCGTAGTTTTATTTCATGGCCTACTAAAGTTTTCATGTCTCGGCCTAAATAAAGTCGAAAAAATAATTAAAATAAATGTCTGAGCGAAATCAAAGTTTAAGAGATATATATTAAAATTTCATGGGAAATACTTTGTAGAACATTTTAATCCATTAGCTCGCGCCTAAAAGGCTTGTTTTGACCCTTACTTCAAAAAATCCCGCCAAAAGCAAATTTGAAAGGTCGTTAGAGGATTGATATATTCTAGAAAATTATTCTCCTGGAAATTTTACTAGGGTTCTTCCCAGGTGAAAGCTTCATGCCACCTCTACACATTTAAAATAAAAAATCAACAAAAAAACTAGTTTTGTACAAAAAAAATTTTAATTTGAGTTTCGAATAACAGTTCCTTCTAGGCACAGATTTTTTGTCCCGATGCATCAGTTCGAAAAACATGTATTTTTTTTACTTGCATCCCTAAGACAAATGGAGTGCCGCACACAGTGATGACAAATTTAGTGAGAAAGAATAAAGTTGAAGATTTGATTTTTTGGATATACAGATGAAATTCGATTTTTTTCTAGAAAAATTCGATTTTATCCGAATTTTAGCAACACAAAGTTCGATTTCAAAAATTCGCCATTCTGGAGCTACAATTCGATTAAAATTCGAATATCGAAGCTTCGAATATCGAATTTACCCATCCCTAGTTTCACCTGCAAGCGCTGTTTTGAGCATCACTGTTCCAAACACTTGGATTCAAAATCTTTCACAAGAATTAGTTATAGTCTTAACTGTTATAATAATGTACGCGGAGAGAGCTTCCTCTGGCTGTCAATAGTTTGCTGCTTTACAGGCACCTCTGCGGAGCTCTCGCGCTCTATCTCGGATAAAGGTTCGCATTTTGCGCGCAGCGCTATTTTAGACATTCTAAACATTTTGTGTAAACGTGCGCAGAGCAAAAGCTTTCGCTGCCCATTACTGCGGGAATAGGGCGATGGGCACTCGTGTGCAGACCTTAATTAAGCATTTATAAATTTAAGAAATCCAGAATGATTTAATTCGCAGCGTAGCAAATGGCGAGTTAAGTTAAAAACGACGCGATAGCTATTAGGAACTCAGAGTGAGTACAAAAGCTTTATCATGTTTTAATAAATAATAATTAAATTAATTAATTTTATTTTTTCACTATATTAAAGCTTAAAGTGTTTGTTTGTACTGTTAAAATGCTCTTTTCGTTCACCGTTTGAAGCATCAGTATCCATAAGAAACCTAAACCCTCAACTGGGTACCGTTTTGCGAAAGCTGCCTAAGTCAGTGGCATTTGATTGACACTTTATGCGTCCCTAAGCCAACAAAAGCGTAGATACATACAACAACAGCAATGCACAGAAGCACTTCATGCTCACCATGCCACATTTTTGTCCACACAGGCGACCGGCCTACGCTGACCAAAGTCTATGCCACACAGCGTCAAGCACAGCTATGTCTAAAGCAGGTACAAAGGTACGAAAATATCAGTCATTTTTATGGGAAAAAAGTGGTCAGACAGTTAGACAGTAAGCAAAGGAACAAAGAGTTGGACATGCTTGATGGGTTGGTATACCTTTTTTTTTGTTTGTCAGGCTTGAATAACGAAAGTTTTTGGTTGGCTAGCTAGCGCTGCTGACTAACGGCTACGCAGCAACTTACTTACAATATTTTTTTGTTCAGGTAAATTGTAGAACATTGTTGGAATTTGTTAGACAGCAGAAAAATTTGCATATTTATTCAAGCATTAGGGAATTTTTAATTAATTAATTAATTTGTACAAGTGCCTATCAACAACATTGTTTTGAGGGGAGTCGCGCATAGACCGTCTAACAAAGTAGGCTGGTGCTTGTGTAGATAACTAAGAATTACAAATGGTTTGCGGGGCATAAGGGGAATTGTATATTTTTTTTTTTAGCTAGGAGTGTAAATGTAGAAATTTTGCTTTGAGAAAAAAAGGCATTTTTCTTTTATTGCCAGCCATATTTCGTAGTTGTACTTACTCATGTCTGCCATATGCATGGAGTAAGGAAAATTTTTGAATTAATACTTTATTATCTTAATTATGCATCGACAGCGCACCTTGCCACACCACCAGCGATTTGGATGAGTGGCGCACTCTTCGCGGCGGGCCATAGCGGCTAGGCGCCCTTTCAACCACCAACGCCGCCAGCGCCACAACCATCAACCAGTTCGAGCGCCTGCTCAGTGTGCCGGTGTCAGCGCTGAATATATCCATTCACTGCTGCATGGCTACCGTGGGCCGCAATCAAGCGCGTCCCATTTTGACTACCGTGCGTTTGTAGATGTTGTCGTTGTTCTTAGTGCATATTAGGATGACCTTTCGTTTAACAAATTGTGGTCATAAATTAAGTGAACAGGTTAAGCAGTGCATAAGATGACAGCAACAAAGCAAAAAAACAAAAAAAACAGAGATAATACAAACACAACAAGCTTAGTTTGTAGCTCAAAAGGAAAAAGGTAGCAACTTAAATAAATTTTTGTAGCAAAGTTTGTAGTCTAATATGCATAAATATGTAAATAAAAGCAGACACAAACATGCACACATACGTATGTATTGAATTAGGCCGGCTGATTCCCAGTTAGTTGTGCGCTTAGCGCAGCTATTTTGGTATCTTGTAGATTTCCTTGTAGATAAGCCAATGACTTTTTTGTCTCAAACATTATTTCTAATGAAAGAGTTAATTAATAAATATGTTTTTCGAAAATTGTATTAATAAAATTTTGTAGTTATGCATATGTATGTAAATATGCAGCTGGGTAAGTGGCGAAGGCCACAGTTTTCTACTTGTGCAGCTGTTTGGTTTTTTGTTTTTTTTTTTGGCCTAGCGTCGGTGACAGGAAATGATTGCTGAATTCTCAAAAAAGCTTATCTGAAGATTTATGTACATATTTCTTATTGCTGTCAAGTTATTGAGTTGATTAGCTTTTAAATGCAGATTTAATCTGAGCTGCATGAAAGAGTTTGGAATCTACAGTCAAAAGCAGGTAAACATGCAGCGGATTGAAGAAAATCAGTAAGGTGACTGCTTCTAATTAAAAATGGAAGTGCATTTAAGCTTCAAAATGAGCTTGCTTAGGTACCTAGGAATTTTTACAGTAGGATAAATGCGTGAAATAAAGTTTTTCAATTGGAGTTACATCTATTAACTGCTTCATAAGCCGATTGAGAATTGCAATCTGGCGATTTAAGTGAATGAAACAACAAATCGTAAAGCAGCATACATACGTTGGCAAAGTACTAATATTATTAGACCTTCCCGTCAACGTGCCTTGCAATATGAAGGAAATAGAAGTGGTAACATCGGAAGAAACCATTGCTGTCTAGTATAATAGATAAACGGAAGAAATGCCGCCCCGTTGTTATCACAAACGTTGCACTAAAACTAAAAATATGGCGAAAGCTACGTCTCGGCTCTTAAGTCGGAACGAAAGCAAACTCATACAAAGTAGACCACATTATTTTTGAGATGAATAGGGAAGTGAGAAAGCAGCCCCCTAGCAAATTCTTAAACTACAACACGGTTAAGTCAGTTTCCGTATGATGCAGTATTGGATAGGCAACGGTCACTTGGAGCTACTCAAAATTATTTAGAGACAACGTCTCTTTGCAGAGCTAACCCACTTAACTGGTACAATTCAAAGCCCGCGAAATATCATCGACACGGTACATATATCGGAGGACAATTGGAATATTCACGGTGAAATATCATTACTAACACGATCGCCCGAATAAACAATCAGCCGAGATAATGTGACATCAGACGCCGCAAAATCATTTGACCAAGCACGTAACTTAGGTTCTCAGCTACGTACTACATAAAATTGTGTGCTTGAACTAGTATATGTTGGGTAGGGGTTAACTGATCTGACTCGTGTGGTTTTTATATAAACAAATACTGGGGTGAAGCAAGTAAATGCTACTTCACTTACTGCATGGAGACCAAACTAACCCTGGCTCTTGTGTTCGCTCAGCCTCCCGAAGCAGTACTTTGCGGTAGTACCCGAGGAAAACAACAAGGGATTGCTGGAGGATTAGTGCGATTAAAGCTCCGCACTTTCGATGGCTCCTCTGAAATTGAGTTGAATAGACCTTGTAGCAATTCGTAGGCTATATTGGATAAAAAGTGGATGCTGGCAAGCCGGACGTAGGCGCTGAACCTTGCTAGGAGCAACGTCGAATGCTTAAAATGAAATCGTGGATAGCTGATCTCCACCCTAAAGAGGTATTTTAATAAAAGAGGATACTAGGTGTTTGCGGCCTAGCGAAAGCAGAGTAACTTTGGAAAAAATCTTTGATAAGTCTACCTTGGCGGCCTTCAAACAGGTATGAGATACCGCATAAACTGATATTGTACAGTGGCCTAGCAAAATTCCGGGCAAGCATGGGGCGTGCAAACTTGGTTAGCTTAAGGAGCTATTTAAGCCGCCTATGGCCTAACAGGGGGCCGAAAACCCTTTCAACCCTGCATGCGGATGTTTGTGGTCATCGTTCGCTGAGGCGAATAAATCTCATCTGTCAAGGAATAGGTCGAAGATTTTCTCAGGAATTCCTATATATACCCACCCTGTGGGCGAAGATAATCTCGAGTATTTTCCGTCTTCCAAAGTCATCAGCTTTGCTGTTTCCTTCAATGTCGTTCTGCCTTGGTAGCCAAATCAGCATAATTTTGAAGTATTTCCAGGCAATCTAGACAGAGTTCAAGCATTCTGTGACAAGTTTCGATCATGCCATTAGCGGCTCTATCGTCAGCTTTACTATCTGACTATTGAACATTACTCAGGTTCTTAACATAATGGATGTCACATTTATCACGTTTACAGCTGCTTAAAAAGCGATGCAGAAAACGGGAGCCTAAAACGAGGCTAACCAAGAATTCCTGACAAAGCACACCTCATCTGACTCTTTCGAATCATCCGTGAATATTTTTACTGGGTTTTCGTCTCAGATGCTTCTTCTATCCCGCACACACCGTTGTGCTATATGTATAGGGGGACATTTTAGAGCGTGCTTCGGTGCGACTACTGAAACTAAGTTGAGAATTTGTACGTTGAGCACCATTTATCTTGCAATTTTCCTCAATCCGGAAATGTCCTAAAACTCAGTCAGTGTGAGTACGAAATATTACAGCTATCCATTTCATTGAGTGATTGGTAACTTTTCCCAAGGTATTCACTTGCCGACTAGAGTAAGTCAAAATAATGATGTCAGGCCTTGCGACCAAATAAATAAAAACTATCAACCTTCATAGATGATGGATCTCACCTAAATACACGTCCTCTTCGATACTACATGAGCATTTATCTCCACTGCATAAAATAATGTTATCTTTGTGGCTACAAGACACAACTTCTCTTACTGATCAAAAGCATTCATTAAAGATTTTCAATCAACTGACTTGAAAAACATTCGAAAGTTTACTTTTTATGCTTGCAGACATATTTCCTCCCAATTACTGTTAAAATTGCTTGCACTAGTTTTACGCTTTATGGATTGAGCACAAGTATGTAGTAGCATGTGAAGACACATGTAGATACATATGTACAAACATAAAGTTGTATGCACTCTTGGTTAATTGTTTGCTTTTATCTATGCCAAGTTACTTGTATATTAGTCAATGCAACTGTTAAGTCGCTGACGTTAGCAACACCCTGTTGTGCACCACTTCCTCTGAAAACCAAAGAAAAACTATGCGCATGCGCAGTGAAAAGCAAAGCAAAAATACATTAGCGTTAATGCAGTTTGGTTTAATGAATTTTTTGCTGCTTATACTAAAAATTAAATGTTGCTTGCAAGCACCGGCTGATTTCTTAAGTTTGGTTGAAAAGCAGTAATTAAGACATGTTACAAATATGTACATAAATATATGTGCACACGTAAATTATATTGAAGTAGCTTTCAATATCTATTGACCCAGATTTTTATTTTACGTACATATTTACATATATGTAATTTGTAGAACTAAGTTTAAGTGAGAATTGGTTACAGAAAATATCAAACCTGAGATTTTCATATA
>NW_016179984.1:0-6991 GCF_001687245.7 Rhagoletis zephyria | reverse complement strand
AATTGGAAAAACGGCTAGAATTCTTAGGATTTCGCATTTCATCTTATTTTTATTTTTATTTTTTTTTTAAACATCGTCATCGCTTAAACGGCATTCTGCTTTTGAGCAAGTGCGGGCTGCTATGTGAGAATTGCAGTCGTACAAAATATTTGTATGAAAAATGACAAGTATTATGGATGAGATTGGTTCGGGTTGTATAAAGGGTGAGAACGACGAAAGCAAGTGGAAATGGAGGCAGGGACATAAAGAGGCTGCAATCGATAAAGTTTGCTGTCAGCTGAGTATAACCGAAATGTGGAAAAATTTTAAAGTGCAAAATAAAAAGTGTGAGGCAGAAATTGTGTACACAGTCCACTATTGAGATAATAAAAGCTTCGAAGCTCTGACTAGTTTTCTATATTTCCGACAGCTTTTTTTATTTTTCCTTTTAATTATTTTTGCTAACCAAATATATTAGGGAATAAGTGATACGCAGCATTCCTCAAAGATCACTAGAAAAATTGATTACTTCGGCAGGAAACGGTGGGCTCAGCGTAAATTCCTCAAACATCGAATTGCTTACCTTAAATTTAATTTAATTTCTCTTTCTTCTAGCGATCATAGAGTAAAAAAGTAAATAATGATATTTTGTAATGGATTGCATATGGTCCGGTTGTTCGATGGAAAGTAATATAGTCAACTACTATATATATGCAATATTCGGCAGAATATAAAAGTCACCTTGCAGTGCATATACCGAAATGATCAGATATTTTCCACCGAAAGCCTTGAATGCTACCGATTGATCTCTTTATCAAAGAGAGTATTTCATAAGTCGCCATTAGGTGGAGGGATCCGCGTCGGTGCAATATACGTACACATGCATATGATCCAATGCCAACCTTCAAGAAACACGTCAACACGATGTTTCCATTCGAAGCATCTATGTTTACGGACGACTCAAAAATGGGTTATGGCGTAGGAGCGGAGATTTTTTTCCAACTGACCCCCAAATTTAAAAGTCTATCGTGGAACAATAGAATTAATAACAAAGAAATGGCCGGCTACCTAGTGACAGCAAATGTTGTTTTAACTCTGAGCTCTATCAAGCGCCGCAGCTTTCAGCAAAATGTTGCTAACCACTGACGGAGAGGACTACAATCCTGTGAGGTTTGTTGGAGTGTGTGGCCTTCCTTTCCAACATTAAAAAAATATAGAACTTATAAAAAGGAATAAAAACTAAATTAATGAAAGTTCTACTAGCCGTGGCACTAGAACCCACGATCTTGCGGCTCCTTACTTAATTCTACTTCTTCATGTTAACTTCGTAAGTAGCATCAAATAATTATCAAAATTTTTAATTCTCATTCTCAAAAGCATTCTTTTGAAGTAATTACTGCCTATCAAATCTCAATTATTTACCACTTAGGAATTAACTCACATTTTAACGGCTGAATTGATTTTATAAACCAAATCAACCATTTTACATGACTGCATTTATTTTTGCCATTTGTTTTGTTTGTTTCTTTTTTAAGCTTTTGATATTTTGTTTTTATATGGCATGCTCACGTAATCAGCACAACAAATGCTATACATGTATATGTATGTATATACATCCATATGTATATATAATAATTGCACTTCGTGCAAGCAATTAAAAACTATGTAATTGAATTTAATTGAATTTGAAACACCCGCAATTCAATTGCAGCAGCCAATACCGCCAATGCACCCAGGTTTAAGTGGAATTGAAACAAAGTATGCATTTACATACGTACACACACACACATATGCATAACTTTACGTGTATCGGCAAAATTAGAAAAAAGGCCTTCTGGACCTTTTTCTGTTCTTTTGAAGCTATCGGCCTTTGGGGCTTGATTAAAATTTTTTCGTTTTTGATTCAGATGCTCTAAGAAAGGGACAATTTATGTGAAATAATAATAATCAGTGCAAATATAACTTTACTACTGGCATTCATGGACACGGCTGTTGTGGCATTTTTCTTTACTTGACTACTTCTGCTATGGAAAAACATTTTCTTTTTGCTTTTTGCCGAGCTAAGTTGATTATTTCTTTACATTATCTTTTACCTGTTGTATGCAGTTTCCTAAAATATCATACCATATATATATGTGCATACGTACATAATTAAAACAAAGAAATATTAAGAATTTTTTCTGAAAGAGAGGTCATTCCCCAACTACATACATAGCATAGAGTGCACCGTGAACTAGCGGATTCAGTAGAGAGTCCATAGAAAACTACTCCTCCACCAACCCATCCGTTCACTAATCTGTAGGGTGTAAGTGACTGGAGAAAGAGCTCATTGGTGACAGTCTAGCCATCAGTGATAGTCGAAGCCTCAAAAGTAACTATCCGCCTAGGTCACATTGGAGAAGTTATATTTTTTGCCTTTTTTCTATCTTCACCTTTGCCCTTTATTTCTGCCAGCCAAATGTATCAAAAAGGGGCATTTGTGAACACAACGTATCAAAGTATCAGATTTTAAAACTAAAAAAAAGTATCAAAAATTATACAATTGTATCAAAACGGCAACGCTGATCTGCACACGCAACTACCATACACTTTGGCCTAAAATATGTATTGGCAATGCGAATAGCTCGCTTTATTTTTATGATATTTATTATCCTATTAAATTCAACTTAAAATGCATAGAGTAATGGCAAGCGAAGATCGCGAATATGTAAATGGATTTCTTGTGATTGCAACAGCTCTGTTTCACACATTTCAATATCTAAATAGGAAAATTTACTCGCACAGATTGCGTAANGCAAAAACTATCAGTGAAATTATGAGGCTTTGATAGTTTTGTAGGCATTGGTCACACTCTGCAAATCGCATTTATTTTTATTTTTCTTTTTCCATTTTGTTTTTTCAATAGTAAATAAATGCAAATACATATATATAGATATGTCGCAACTCTGAAAAGGATATATGGCAAATAACAAGTTCGTGAAAGTTCAAATGAATGGGTTTATAAAACCTAGAAGATTAGGAATATGAGCATGATGTCTTTGCTGCAACGTGTTATTCTTTTTTGCGGCAATTCCACTTTTTATATCATTGTGGCGTCTTAGTTTTGGGCAACATGTCAACTCCTACATTAACTCCATTCACATATAGGTTATACATTACAGCCTAAAGGAATCCAGATAAATATAGGCATATATACATAAGTTACAAAAATTCTCAGAATAGAGGAATCCATTACGACACGTAAAAATTTAGATATCTTAACGAAACCCGGTACACGTATTTCTTTTGAAATCCATAAATGTATGATTTTTTTACTAAAAGATTCTAAATACGAAAGGCAAACTCCAAAGCTTAATATAACTCGAATCAACTGATTAGATTTGTATAAAAGCATATTCCCATACCGCAAGAGTTTATCTTTAGCTTCTCCCATTTCTCTGAAAATACCATATTAACCTCCACTAGCCCACAGAGAATGCCATTTTTCATGCATTTAAAAAATAATAGAAAAATATTTCATGCACTCGTTGAATATTTTAACTGAAAAACTTATTGACAGTGAGCAAGTGAATTTGTGTGTGTATGTGTGTAAAAAAGCGTACAAACATATATCTCCATATATCTGTGCGATATGCTGACTAATAACTTACGATAAATATGTAGCAGAAAATTACAGAAACTTACAAAAAAAGAACAAAAATCACACAGAAATTAAGCAGAAGACAGACGACAAGAACACAAAAAGATAGGCTGAAAATAAGAAGATGGGAAAAAATTCAACAATTTCCAGCAAAAATGTGCAAAACTTCCAATAAACAACGCTAAACACGAGAATGACCTCAGAAAAGTGGAGTGAATTGCGCAAGCACTTTTTGAACTGATTTACATAAAGCAAACGGTCGGCTGCAACGAAGAGTTCATGCGAATGCGCTCTGAATGCCAGTTGCAAGTGCATATGAGAGTGTATGTGCTTGTGTGTGTGTGTGTGTGTATATGTCTATCTACAATAATATATGCAAGGTTATGCTGCCAATTCAGCAGACAAGCGTAACTCAAGTACAAAGCCAAGAAAAATAAAAGAAGAAGACGATGATGTGAGGCTGAAGTCTTAAAGTCTGCTGCAATTGGCAGTTTGCTCCTCCGCCTCTCCAGCCGCCCTTCAGCTAGTCAGCTACTTCGACTTATTGCCACATTTAACGGCCACACTGACAGGCGTTGAGTTCTTGATTTTTTTTACACTTTTTCTGCCACAGTGACTGACCGATTGGCGTTCAGACTGCCACACTAACTGTCAGACAATCCGGCAAACTGTCCATTTGACAGACTACTGCAATTTTTTCACTTGGACGTTCGACTAAAGTGGCTACAACTCAGAAAAGAGGCTACTTCAGTAGCTGCCTCACTTACCAGCGCCTGCAGGGCAGACAAAAATCAAAAGAGAAAAGTGCGCCGCCGCGTGATGTTTAAAGAAAAATGCGCAGAAATAAATTTTCAAAGACAAAAGAAAAACTATTTTGTTGGTGGTGTTGCAGCTTGCATAGCCTGAAGAATTTTTTTCCCAATTTTTTTATTCTTAAGAAGAAAATGCCGCTTCAGCGTATGTCCTTTAATAAAGCATTTGAGTGAAAATTTTTCCGAACCCAAGCCTCTAAGTTCATGACATCTTCCTCTGGTGGATTTCGTTGGATAAGCTCAGTTGGGCAGTTACTGCGGGTGCGCGGCCGCCCGTATTGGAATCGGTAGTGAGCTTGGCACCATTTCCACTCTGCAATCACTCGTTAGGTTCTCTCAAACCTTGAAGGTACTGCAGAATATACTGCGGTTAGTTGCACTTACTGTTTAACGGGCTCAGGTAAGCTTCGACGTTGTACCCGATAATGCTAGTTATTGTTCCAGGCAGATTTTTCTCTACCCGTCAACTAAAGAAAGAAATAAGAAGAACTTTAACACAAGCATGTCGATGTAAGTGGTTTTAAGGATGCCTTCGGTGGGTTGTTTAACTGCGTAACTTCGATAAGGAGGGTAAACTCGACTGCAATAGCTATGCGGTAATAGGTGACGGACCCTCTAACGCACGAGCTCCAAAGCAGATGAACGGCCGTAAGCCGTGGGGCAAAACCCATTAAACCCAATCATGATTCGACACTGGAAGGAAAAGTGTAATGTGCCCAAAGAGTGATGGATTGGACTCTGATCCCCACGATACCAAAAATCAAGGTACAGTTCCCTTTTGTGGAGAAAGCGGAGGATGCTTTGCGGTTGCTGCAGCCGCAAGACCCGAACATACCCATACTTCACAGAAGATTGATGAGCACGGCAAAATGTCATAGAGTATAGGCAGCGGCTACTTTCGACACAATAAGCGTAGTCCGAAGGACGTTAACTTACGCTAAAAGTAGGGGAAATCTTGAAAGACTTAAGCGCTGAAAGTTCCAAAAATCTTAGGTTAGCGGACGTGATCAGCAAAGTAAGAGAAGCTATGGATATGGCGGAGAAAAGTAGCGATTCTAATCACACGTGCGAGAGGAGTAGCTTCTTGTGCGCTGATCCAGGAATCTTGTCTGTGGCCTCAATGCGGCAAACGTGTCTGGGCTGAAGGCGAGTAGCTTCAACGAACACTGTGTCAGTCGTCAAATCAGAATGAGAGCAGCTTTTTTTGTCAGGAAGAAAGTGTATTCATTCATTTTTTTCCAGCAACAGCACTGAAGACTTGGCGGTTTAGGCCACAGAAAGGGATGGTGGGACGCGCCGTCCTAAGTGCAGTTTTAAATGCAGATCATTATCATTCGGAAGCACCGTTAATAGGTTCGGACTTCTCCTCGAATTCCTGGTTTGACCATTTTTTCTAATTCGGCGAATTACTAAAGTTGTGTAGAGTTTTTGGCAGGTGAGAGCATTGAAATTCCAGCCATATTTTTTTTTTGAACCACCCTAATGTATATACTAATATGTGCTGCTACATCAACCGAAGTGGAAAATGCAAAATAGTAAGCATTTCAGCAGCATAAATCGCTGTTTATTCTTTACGTTCGTGCATGCAGCAACAACATTGGTATGGTCTAAATGTTAAACGCGCGTCAAACAACGTTTTCGTTACGCTGAAGCTGTACACACGGGAATACAAACATGTACACTTGCCACATTCAAGCACGAAAACAGTCAAGACGTCGCCACTGTAACAGCAGCAGCAGCAACAACAATAACAAAAACATTTACATTATGCTCGTAAAAATCACGAATTGATGGAGTGTCTAAAACGATCAGCAAATCATTTTCATCTTCTTCGTACCCTCAATAGTTATTCGCACTCATCCGACGGCCGTAGAAGCCTTCTGGGTGCAGCTGCAGTATCCTTGTCGCCTATCTTCTACCAAACGTTTAACGTGGCCTAGTCATGGTCCTTGTTGGCCTACTAACTGTATGTAGTCATACCATTTTTGGTTAACGTCAATGCCACTGCTTTCAAATTCTACTAAGTTTTGCTGTTGCTATGATGTGCTGTGTTGTACTTATCCGTACGTTTTTCTATTCATTGCTTATATTGATTTTTTTTTTAATGGGCAACCATTGTGCGTCCATTGAAGGCCCCAACATATAGGCGAATAGCATAGTGCCTTAGTGCAATGCAGAAATTTAACATCAATTTAAGTAGGAAAAAATATTGAGTGGCAACACTGTCTCTCTTTCGCTGAAGCAATTGTTCTGAGTTTAGATTTTGATTTTGTTTGTAAACTTTTTTATTTTTTCGGCAGTTTGTCAGCGTTCTTTTTTTTTGGTAAACTGCTACAGTGAAATGAATTGCATTTGCCAATTGCTGCTTTTTAATTATAGTACACAACTAACGACGACGAGTGACGCCCTGCAGAAGGCATTCACCGGTTGCCACCGCCACGTTTTTGCTTTAGTTATTACAAGCATTTTTTTTTGCATACACGTATATAAATATGTATGTTAAATAATTTGAGTTTGTGGCGCAGCAAAGTGAATTTTTATAGCTCCTACAAACGCCCAG
>NW_016179983.1:0-6991 GCF_001687245.7 Rhagoletis zephyria | reverse complement strand
TGCTTTCAAAGCCGCCACGCTCGTTGGCTACACATATTTACATACACTTTCCTCTATTGAAGAGCCCTTTGGGGATACTGTGTTCCGTTTAGCTTCTCTAAAATATCTTCACGTTCCCCTCAGCTGTTGAGTACTTCGTTTCAACTCCGCAATCGTCAACAGCTTCATTTGAATCTGTGTGACAGCAAACACAGATACATTATGGTGCATCACTAAAAAAATGCATAGAAAAAAGGATTATATTTTAAGACTACAGCTATAACATTTCAAAAAAATACATATTACGATTTACGTGAACTGCATCCATTTGAAAACACCCGCAAAAATCGAAAATAAAATTAGTTTTTAATGATATTTTTTTTTAGAAAATCACCTTGAATGGTGGGAGAGTTTAAGGGTACAAGGCCTGCATAAAAATGTTTAAAAATTTTATTAACGTAATAAAAATAATGCGATATTTGGAGGTATTTACCAGTATGCGTAAATCTTAATAATTTTGCGACATTTTTTGACAAAAACCTTAAAGTATAATAAATTTTCTAATTCAAATAAAAAAATAGTACTTTTTTTTGTATCGAAAGTGATACACCTTAATGGACACACATAAAAAATTATGCACACAGGTAATATTTCTTTTAATTTGTACCAACGCAGCGCCTCATCCGCCGCCACCCACTTGATGACGGCGCACAGGTGTACGACGGTCGACATGTGCACCTCTAGTGGTCTAACCCTTTAGCAAATATGGTATTCGTGTCGCAATGTTAGATTTATTCATTACATTTTCCTTGCACATTCTATTCGCATAAATACTTTTTATTTGTATTATTTTTTTTGCGATTTTTTCGACTTACATAACTAACAACTAACGGTTCCAAACACTTATGTATCTCCTTCATCGACCTTTAAGACAGAGGCTAACCACATATATGTAGATTCTACTAGCCTGTTCACAGTCACTGGAAATGGATGAATGGAAGGAAATTTATGAACAAAGAAAAGGATATGATAAACGGACAAATATTCAACAGAACGCAAATAATTCGATTCGACCTATCGGCGATGTCATAAGACTAGAGTTTTACTCTAGTAAAGAAAGCGAACCAGTGGCACTCCCGGGCAGCAACGGGATGGATTTTAATGTCGCCTAAACACCACCTGCGCACCGAAACTTCAATGCTCCCAGTTGGTGAGCACAATTTAAGGCTCAGCAAGCGGTTTCTAATCGGCTCCTAGATAAAAAATAAATAAATAAATAATAAGCACTTGTTCGGAGCTGAACTTTCTGCCAGGTACGTTGGAAGGCATATCTACGACTGGACCCCACCGACAAACCATAAACGTCAATCACAGAAATGCCATTACCAGATTGCAAGACTCTCGTCCCATGAATGCAGTAATTGGATCCCATTAACCACCCATCGCAGACGATAAGCTTCAGCTGCCGCGTAATTCTAGCGCAACTCGATCCCGGCATACCAAATACACATACATATGCCCAGCTTGTGAAGGCGCACCCCCCAATACCATGACCACCTCTCTATTTGCCCACTCAGCCTCTCTCCCTTTACTGCGAACTCGCCGAAACAGCACGTTTCCTTGGCCTACCGTTAGTTGAGCTTGACCACAACAATTGATAGACTAGACTAGTCGATTTAGGCATGTTTAGTAGTGCTGCTACAACAAAAACAACAACTCTTGCAATTAGATATCCTTCAAGACGTGAGGACTTCACCCAAAAGATGTACTCTGGATTTACGTCCGATCTTATGTAATAGTTGTCTGGTCTGATAGGGAACCCTAAGAAACCAGTATAAACAACTTAAACTTAAGCGTTTTCTCTTAAACCACGGGAGTAAAGAGGTTAATCTATCTGGCATACGTCAACGTCAAGGGGTGAGATACGGTCCTCGATTGAATCTAATTTTAAAACTAACTACCTTGGTCAGAGTTCAAAACTTAAAAAATATATATATATATTTCAGTCTCGGTGTTCATTTGATCAGAACTCGTTACAAATTTTGGCACAGCATTGCTTAAAATCGTACTGCTGTAATCCGTTTACATAACTGTACATATTTTCGTTGGCATGTATGTGTGTGCGAGTACTTATGCATGTCTGCGAATAACCCATTAAGTTTTCTCTACCTTTGCCGACACCGCCTTTGGCACCAGCACTTGTGTAACATTTGGTGACCCTTGTCACCAGCCGGCGCTCTTATGTAGTATATATGTATGTAGTATATATGTATGTAGGATTGTTGCAAAAAGGCAACAACAATTAAAGCAACAACATCGTGACGCGATTTATGCAATGAACTCAGCAGTGTTGCCATTTTAGCCGTTTTCCGGCTAGATTTAGCCGGTTGCGATAGCAAACAGCCGGAGAAATTTCGATTTAGCCGGCAGCCGATTTGTTAGCCGTTTTGCAGAAAAAAACTAGCCGTTTTTANGAAAAATTGATATTTTCAAGCACTATATACACATACATATGTATTTTTTTAAACAAACGCACAAATTTTTATGTAAAGCAATCTAAATGGGAGATCTGCAGTCTTTTAGCATCATATTTTACATCAGAATTGAAGGGATTTCTGAAAAATCTGACCAGTTCTTTTATGTAACTGTGATTTTGCATCCCTTGTCAACATATGGCCTCGGTTGATGTTAACTTAAGGTCGTTGTTTTACTGCCTTAAAATTGAAGGGAAATCTTTGCAGCGTTTTTATGTGTATTGGTTTCTATTTGAGTGTATTGAGAATCGCTCCGTCTGAAAAGGCTTTGTAGGGAAGACGAATATTATTCGATTATCGCTTTTCCATGGTATTGTGAATATCGATTTCTCGCTCAATAAGCGACTGTGAATAGTTTTTAGTCGCTCATCCTTCTTCAACTGTTTATTTGTAAAATGATGAGCGCCTATAATTTATTCATACTGACTTACTGAACGAGACAACGACGTTGACAATACCATGGAAAAGCGATTATCGAATAATAGGCGTTTATCTACTACCAGTCGACACTCGCAATAGGGGTGTTATTTTCATANTATAGTAATAGTAATAAATAGTTTTTTTTTCCGAGTACCCTTCAAATCATTTGAATAAACTAAATTAATTAAGTAAACAACTATTAACTTACATTTTTCATTTTAAAATCGCTCCACTTTGTAAATTTTTAAATTTAACGAACTTGTTTGTTCAAATTATCGTCGACAAAAAATCCAACCATGTGCCACAATCATATCTTTTTCCTAATTGCAAATTCTTGCTGGAAAAATTTTTTCCGGCTCGAATTTATAACTTCTCTCCAAGAAATAGTATTTTTACTCGTGATTTATTTAAATAAAACATGTGAAATTTAGTTGAAACATTTTAGCCATTTTTAGCCGGTATTTTTTGCCAATTCAGCCGGTTCGTCCAAAAAGTTCTGGCAACACTGGAACTCAGTGCATAGCTGGTTTACTATTGTTGTTTTTCGTTATAAAGGTATGTATATATGTATATATATTTATATAGGCATGTATGTATATAGGTATGAACCTAGATGTGTATATGCATACATATTTATTTATATACATACATATGTACAAATGTAGTCATAGATAGAATGTGCACCATTTTTATGCGCTTAAGAGTAGAGTGCAAGCATACTACTTGTAAGAGTAGGGAAAAAGAAATGAGATGACATGTTTTCCCCAAGGCTGCCTGACTGACTACGTTGGCAATGGAGGTCTATCTGCGCTCCTATATGTAAATATGTATGTTTGTGTATTCATATAATTTAATTGTGCTCTTACATAGTGCAACGAGTTTAATGTTCAGTGAATGCTTAAATTTTTCTTCTTTAAAATTTTTTTTGTGAGACCATATGTTTTGTTAGGTCAGTAAAGAACTCGTCCCGCATACTCGGAAGAAAATGCACAACACCGTCAGCCAAAAAAATTATTAATTAACGCGATTTTCTAGCGGCTTGAAGTTAGCACTCAATGGGCTATAAATCTCCATACCCAAAATATTTCTAAGAATTCTGAATAAAAAGTTGAACATTTTGGATGTAATTGTTAAAGTTTGTTGAATTTTTATAATTTAACTTGATCAGCTGATGACAAGTGCACATATGTACGTTCAAAAAATGTTCTTTGAAGGTAACGAAATACAAATTTGTATTACAAAAAACCGTCAATGAAAACATTCCCAATAATGACTTTCATTTGATATCCATGTTAAGTTCTTTTAGTTAAATTTTGTAGAATCGATAATAAATAGTTAAGAGGAAACCAGCAAAACATGGGTTAAGTAACTGTTCGCTTTTAGTACCCATAAATATTAATATTGTGTCTTAATGTTCTAAACATTAAATAAATTAAATATACGATATAAAATGTGTGGCTACCCTTTTAAAAAATATTTCTGAATTGCAAATTTTTAAAAAACTTTTCATTTGATATCCATATTATAATGTTTTGTTTAATTTGTAATTAATTTCGAATACGTGACGACCTTATACGAATATTCTCGAAGATAACACCAATCTAGAAAATGTTGAATAGCAAAATATCTGAAAACAAAATTAAGTACCACATGGGGCATTCCAGCCCAATTCGGACACCATTTGGTTTCTGTATCTCGGGTTTTTATGTTATAGTACCTAATTTTTTTTTTAACTTTTTTGTCCAGTCGTTTTCAAAATATCGATTTTTGAAAAAAGTTCCATTTTAAATGCCCATAACTTTGCGAAAAATTCGCCGATTGGGACCTTATTTTTTTTAATTTCAAAGCACTTGGAGTAAAAAATCGAAACATTTTTCAAAATCGTATTTCTGTAAAATTTCACAAAAATTTTTAAATTTTATATTAAATTTTGATTTTCAAAAATATTCGTTCTTATCGATTTTCTTGAAATTTCTTCTAAAAAACTTTAACTCATTCCGCAACTTTTAAGTCCAGTCCGATAATAGGATAACAATTGGATTTATTTTTTTTTTCGAATTATTAAATTAAAGAAAACGGTAAAAATTTTTCAGCTCAACGCCAACAGTTCTCACTACTTTAAATTAAATGCATTAAGTAAAAAGATAAAAATACTTTATTGTAGAGTAAGATTTTCTTAGTCATACAAATAATCCCTTTCGCGTAATCAATTGTTATCGTTTTCCTTAAACTGTCATCAAATGTATATTTTACATGGCGTATGAGCAACATTATTAATTAAGCTATGAAGTTTTATAAAAATTCTGTTGTGGCATATTTGACGAGGTAACATTTGGTTACCTGCTAATGAGACAGTAACAAAATTTAACAGTGCGCAGAATGCGAAAACGGTTTAAAAATTGAAAGGAACTTAATTTACCGGTAACAAAATTTTTGTTGCCAATGCAGCATAAGGGATGACGGCAAGTCATTCCAAAATCTATCAAAAACTACCAATTTGCTGAAAAAGTTGTGAACTTAAATTTTAACTACATTCGCATCCCAATTCTTTAACAAAAATTGAAAACGGGATACACATACATACATTTTTTACTGCTTGCACAGCCGTAATGAGTTAATCAGGTGATTCATAATAAATTACACTTTCATACGTTAGCACACAGTTTATAGCTAGAAATATGTAAATATATATACATATATGCATAATGACTACGCACATGATCCCAAACTACGTATGAAATTAAGCGATTAACCTTGCATATGCATACGTATTTAAATTAGGGCGGGTCAATTTGTATCGACGATTTTATCGACTATGTGCGTATAGCATAGGAGGATTCAAAGCAAATTGACCCGCCCTGATGTACATACATATGTACATACAAATGTGTCAATCCGTGTCAAATCGACCAATTTTTTATTTGAATTTTGGTCAAAACTTTTCTTTTATCATATAACGAAGTTCTGCCAAAGGGGAAACAATAAAAATAAAATTGTTTTCCAATGTTCAAAATGCCACAATTTCCCGGATTTTTTTTAATATCTCAAATACTGTTATAGTTACAAAAATGCTTGTGGTCTTGCTTTAAAGATAATATTTAGGACTTTAAACGAATTTATTTAAAACAATCGAGAAATAAAACGTTCCAGAATTTTGAAATTAAAAAATCGTAAAAGCAAAAGCTTATAAATTTTTGGCTATTTTTTTTTTATACAAAACCTCAAAATTTTTGCTTTTGCGATTTTTTTTAATTTGAAAGTTTCTTAATTTTTATTTTTGTTTTGATTTATTTTTTAATATTGTAGGCACCTTTAAAACGAGGCAACAACCATTCTGGCCAAAATTCGTGCAGATCAAAAATGGTCGATTTCAACCCATACCTACATATATGTACATTGAACGTCAAAACTAAGTATACTCCCACGCTTTGACGATTTTATTTACTTACATTTTCCATACAACAGTTGTCTTACTTTTTTTTATAAAAATATGCATAGTTCATTTAAATGCGAAATATTTTGAACTTTTGCATTTGATTTCTTAGAAAAATTTTGAGTAAATAAATTCTCAGCCCATTAAATTTTAAAATAAAATGCATATTTCAAGCCGCTAAAAATTACCGCTAATTTTTGAGTTTTTTTTGCTGAGGGTGTTGCGCATTTTTTCCATATACGCATGAACACAATCTTGAAACCTGCACTTTATTATACTAAAATTGATTGGCCTACAAAACTGCACACTAAAAATTTTTCCAATACATCGAATTGAAAATTTCGATGAAAATTTCTCGCTTTTTTCCGAGTTCTGTATGAATTAATTTTTTATAGAAAAGGGAAAAATTGGTATGGAAAATGTAAATAGATAAAATCGTTGAAACGTCAGGGTATACTTATTTTTGAAGCTCACTGTATGTAAGACCATTTCGACTTGAATCACATGCTATCAGAGCCACATAGTACATGGCTATTTGAGGACACTTTGTGCGGCTCTACTAACAAACCTTTGTGCTAGCCCCATTGTCTGCTGTCTACTCACTTTACCGCTGCTGTTCAATTTT
>NW_016179982.1:0-6991 GCF_001687245.7 Rhagoletis zephyria | reverse complement strand
TTTTTCTGTAGTTGTAGCCCGTAGCGCAGAAATCTGCGGAATTTAGATTTTTCCGTGTCAGCTGATTTCTCCTTCTTTAGATGGTTGCCACTTCGTCAGTTATGCAGATGGTAAAAAAGTTATAAGTTCCTATTCGAAATATGTTTAAAATATTTGAAATTTACTATTAAATAAGGTTTTTGTTGAAAACTAAGTAGTACATATTTAGTTACCATCTATTATAGCACGAAAAATTGTGGTTGAAAGGGTAAGTTTATGAAAAGGCATTGAAGAGTGGCAACAGTGTAGTAAGCAACACTGAAGGCTCCAGTAATCGACAAAATTCTGCGTATACAGACTGCGTTTAAGTATACGTTCTGCGTTCTCGACTAATTTCAGCTTTAGAATTGGTATGTTCGAATAGATAATCAGTGTAAAATATCCAGCAGCAATTTGCAGGAGAACGCAAAATTAGCAAAAATTAGATGCAAGTTTTAGGTACAACCGATCGCGTTTTTTTACATAAAAACGCAAAAATCATGAATATAATAGAATAGCCTTATTCATAAAAACTAAAGGAGCTTTAAAAAAGGTTTAAGGCGAATTCATTGTTCTAGTTCTGTAGCTCGTTTCTGTAACATTTCTCTACCAAGGCGAATTGAGATATGAATTCGCCGCCCTGTTCTCTATTGCTAATTAGTAGGTGAAACGGGCTACTGAACTTTTTCTCCCATGTGGTTGTTTTATATTGCTCTAACGTGGAAGAAAAGTTCTGAACTAAAATGATATATCTGCCTTTATTAATTAAAAAAATTGATGAAAACGCCAATTTATAAAGCTTTTCATACCTACTTTATTTTTTATAAATAAGGACATAAGTAAATGAGTATTTGCTTTCTTCTTCCCAAACATTTGCAGCTCTAATCAATTGTTTTAAACTTAAAATCATCAAAATAAATTCATCATTTTCATAAATTGCAAACAGATGACTTTCATTGGCTGTTATTTTGTTGGCAAATTTCTGCTGGTAAAACTTCTCAAAATTTACTGTCAATTTCCCCTAATTTGCAATTTTTGCGTACGCGAACGGCTAATCCTGATAATTTGTGATAGTTATCAGGTTATCGAACAGGCTTTTTTTGGGTTTTTGGTTTTACCGGACGAACCGGAAGCACAAAGCGGAACTCGGAAATAATTAGGAAGTTGCATTTGCTTCTTGTGTTCCTGTTTCATAAAGATGCCACATTGAAAAGTCGTACGCTTTTCACACAAACTTATTTATGGTTTGATTATGCATACTTCGCATAACTTCGCACAACTTCCCATAAGAATCAAACTGTAATTTCGGATGTACTTTTTAAGTATTTTGTATGTATTCCATTATCCAGATATCAGCAGAACTTTAAAAAACATAGCTATCTGTTGAGTTTAGATTTTGCTTCACATTTTCTTAAGTTAAATTTTTATTGCACTGGTACAAATGGTTGTGCGAAGTATGCAGACCTTTAGGGTTTACACGAGACAATACTGGCATGACCATAATGTCAAAATGATGTGTTTGTTGTAATATGAATTCGCCTTGTTTATAACAAACACATCATTTTGACATTATTGTCCGGTGTAAACCCTAAGTTAAACGAAATTATGAAAAGTACATTTTTGGTAACTTTTTAAATATTAGCAACGTCTGTTGTTTGAGCTCATTTGCTGCTTTGCAAGATTGACAGGCCACTTGCTCAATTTGGTGAATACTGCTAACGTTTTGTGCTTTTAATTAAGCTGTTTTTTTTATATAAGATTTTGTACAAATACCTGATAGTACTTACTTCAAATGGTGAATATCGGTGCAAAACGCTTATTTACAAAAACAAAACTGAAGGGTCAATCTCTATGGTGATAAAATAAAAAATATTAAAGGTGTGCATGTAATGAACAATTTTTAGAATTTTCTTAATTGTCATTTTAGTCAACAAGTATGTAATTAACTTGATCTTTGCATTAAAAAATGACAGAACAAAGAACTCAGCAATAAGTTACGCAGATATTGTCATTATCAACACAAAATGTTTTTTCATAAATTCTTTTTCATAAATATTCCGTTTATTGGCCCCCACATATGTATGTATGTATACACATGGATGAGACCTAATAGCATATTTAAAACAGTTCTGTAAGCATTTCCTATACAAATTTAAACAACACTTTTGCTTATTTTGTAAAATTTTTAGTTTATCAAATGGAACTTTTTACATATGAGGCATGAGGACTAGAGGAGCCTATTTACCAACAAAATTTAATAATATGGGAAAGATGGATCTATAAAAAATAAATGCGGTAGTTTACTAAAAAGTTCATTGCCTTGGGCTATTACTGTTTCGATTCTAGTAATGCATTTTAAGGTGCACCTCTACTTTTTTTGAAATGTCAGTTAGGGTACTCTGGCCCTCAAGGCCTCATATATTTATTGAAGGTGACGATAAAAGCACACAAGCATATTTGTTCTAATGGCCGGTTGTTCATTGTCTGGTTATCACCAATACATCATTATCGACTATTTCGACATCATGCATATAACATATGATCGTTAAAGCAGTAGTTGTTTTCAACCGTAGCTCCTACCTCCAATTTGTGCTAATCAGACATCGAACAACCGGCTCTAAGTGTTTTTTCAAGCTTCCTCCTTAATGTTGTCAGAGAAATTTGGAGGCCCACAGCAAGGCAGATGGTTGAGAAGCATTTTCATGACAGAAGTACACTCGAAGGCTGGCCTTTATTTAACCCGAGAGTAGTCATGCCCTTCCGTGAAGCGTGTGTGATCACGTGGGAGCATTTACCGTCCATATTTAAAAATGATGTTTTTTTTTTGTAATTAATCGTCAAGTCAGTTAGTTTTTTAAGAAACAGATAACNATCGGTTTTAACATTTACATATGTATATACACACAATCAGCTCAATTTAGGAAATGATACTTTTCATCTACTATGCAGTTCTACATTAAAAACTTCAGCGTAAATCTTGAAAATCTTCGGTTAATGCATTTAAAAAATATTTCGAACTGTTTTAAACAATGGTTTCAAACTAAATACATATACAGCCCAAAAAGATTGTATGCCTAGATCGATGGCCTTGTGATCACCCAAACTAGCTCTTATTAACAGAAAAGTGCAACAATGAATTTTTTGTAATTGTAAAAGCAAATTAAATATTTTATCAGTAAGTAAAACCAAAACAAAACTGGTATAATTTGCCATAAGCAACAATAACTTTGAAGTATCTAACAAAAGTCCCCTTAAGTTAATTTGTTATTAACTCAACTTGTTTGACTTAATTGCGATCCAGTTAATATCAATAATAATAATACCAAACATTTCATTTTTATGCTAGAGCCGCGCACCTGGCGCCCAATCGGGCACCACACTCAACGATGTCATTAATAAGCCGTTAGACGCTAATGTAAGTAAATATTTTATCGCCAACCATGCACTTGAACTACAACTCAAGTAAGCTTACATTAATTAAAATTTGCAAACTACACTCCACAGTTGCTCTTCGAGACCGTGGCATCTGTAGTTGTATTTCAATTTGATGGTAGCGCCACTATACCGACAGCGGTCGGCAAAACTGATAGCGAGCATTTGAGTGCGTTGGAGAACAGTAGCAAGGCGTTGGAGAAGAGTGGAAATGCTTCATATTTTGATCGCTTAAATTCGTGGTTGGGACAGATTCTACAACGCGACTGCCCTAATGTAAGTAAACATTCTTTTACAATAATTTTGTTTTCTATTAAAAAACGTTTCTTTGTTTCCCATCGTAGTTTGATTTCGAAATCATTGAGCATCCCACACAAGGCACTTGCATACGCTATTGCCCGCTGGAATTGGGATTGGGCGAGCAGCCACCAACATCGGAAAATTTGGAAAGTTTCGCACAGAATCTCGAAGGCAATGTGGATATTTTACGTGCTACTATTAAACATAAAGCAACATTTATACAATTAGTTGAGAAAAGCGATGTGCTACGTCTGGTCAATCTGCCTGAATGGGCGGGTATGGGTGGTGTACGTTTTGTGCCCGAAGGTTGGGAATCACTGCTGACCGATCAAGCCAAAACGGAGTTAAATAAGCTAAACGCGGATCTCGTTGATGCTTTGAAGTCAACCGATAATGCCTTCTCGCTGGGCGAGGGCACAGATGGACTAATCTGTGTGCGCTTTGGCATGGTCACACATGAAACGGATGTCGACGAGTTGCTCGATTTGGTCGTTTCGGTGGGTAAAAGTGTGCAGGAAAATTCAAGGGTGTTGGATACAATGTCGGAAATAGTGAAAAAGGTTAGTGTGGGAAAGATTGGCAAAGAATATTTCTAGTTGTTTATTGAAAACATGTATATTAAAAAAACATTACTAAAAATACACTGCCATTTAGGGCATCGAAGCTGCCACAGCCGATTTGCAGCGTGAAACGGAGGAAAAAATGTGGCAAGAGGGCATCTTACGTCATGTACCAGTTGTAGGCCGCGTCTTCAATTGGTGGTCACCGCCTGCCAAGGAGACTGGTGGCATCAAAGGACGTAGTCTCAATCTAACACAAGGTGTTGTCGAAAGCACAGAAAATATTTACAGGTGAGATTTAATAAAATGTTCTGATATTTTTGTATGGCTTTAAACATATCCGCGCATAACTTCACAGATATCACATGCAAATGTCTGGCTCGCCACACCAAGCTGGACGTTCGCCACCCACGCCCATGGTACAAACGCCTGTAATCTCTGCTGCCAATGCAGTGCCCCCTGTTTTTCCCGATCCAACATCACAAGTGCAAACATCACCAGTACAAGAACAACAACAACAACAGCAGCAGCAGCAAACGCAACAGCCAAATGCGAATAATGTCGATGAAGGCTGTAATAGTCATGCGCGCAATACAAGCCAGAGTAGTGGTCAATCTTCGGTGCCTGAACTGGTACCAGTCAATGTGAATGCGATTGCGAATACAAATACAATAAATAATGGAAAGTAATTCAATAGTAATTAGATATGTATATTGTGAATTACAAGTACTTTAATGTAATGCAATGATATCAAGCCTTGTTTTCAGCTAAGAAAACGGCGTATTATTTTAAAATATCTTGGAGCTTGAATATGCGTCAGGCTCACTTCAAGTTTAAAAGTGTTTATTAACGTCGCAAGCTTCTCTTAGTTATTACATAGAGATAGAAGGAGTAGAACATAATAGAAAGCATTTTTGTATTTTTGGCAAAATTGTGCAGTAGTAAGAAAAATACACAAAACAAATGCATTGAAGAGCAACGAACTTCCGGAAATGATCAACAAAAAAACTAAACCCACAAATAAACAAATGTTAAAAAGTAATAATGTGCAATTATTTAAGATCATTTTTGTGTTAACCAAAGTTCGGTAGCCTGATTGTAGCGCGTATGTTAATTGACGGGTTACAAAATCGGTAAATCGCGGAATTCCCGAATGTATTATTTATCAATATTTTTATGTATGAACATATGTATGTACATTTTATTTATAGATACATACATTTTATCACTTGTATTAATTTACGTGTACCATACTTTAATTTCGTTATGGAATTTAATTTACAAAAACCCAAAAAACAAACAAGCCAGCCAGCAGCTGCAGTTCTATTGACCACTGAATAAAGAAATGCGTCTCAAGCAACTGGCGCACAATTTTTTCTCTAACGAAAAGTACATAAAATCATTCCTTTAATTTTTATTTAAAAAAATATCTACGAAAATATTAAGCGGTTTCTGATAACTAAAAATGCTGCAAATAGTTAAATATGCCCTCTTTCGATGAAAAGTTTTAGCTAAGCTATCTCAATTTCTAAGCTGTTGTACATGTGATTCCATGAATTTCTTTTCTATTCATTTAAATCAAACTGTGTTTTGTGCTCTATATCAGTATATTATTTTTCTTTATACAAACAACATTTTAATCAACTAATTTGAAATTTCACTCGTGTTTTTCTGCTACCTTTTATATTATACTTAATCTTCCACATTCAACAGAAACAATTTCAACTATTGTACTCTATTATAGTAAATCATTATTAATGAATATTTAATGCAAATTCAAAATACTATTTAAAAATAGTAAGCAATATAAAAATGATAAAAGAAATAAAGCGAATTATTTCGGCTGAGTGTGCACAATTTGCAAATTTTATTGGTGGTGGTATTTTATGGTAAGTGGGAATCAGGAACTGTTGAATTTTTAGCATTTCTTGAGTTATACTAAGAAAGTTTTTGGAATATGTTTGCTTATTTGTACAATTTTGGGGTGGGGCGAAGGGGGAAGAGCGTGGCCTCAACCCCCCATAACGAAAGAGGATGGACGCCGCTTTATGGAAAGGCAAATAGGGAGGATAACTTATGAAAATTCAGTGCAAAGTGCGAAATCACCTACAGTTTTAGATAAATCAAAAATCTATGTGAGCAACTACCGATTTAACGTTATTAAGAAGAGATTGGGATGTTGAAGAATGTAAGGAGGACCAAAATTTATATCCGGCGAAGACCTGTCAGCACTACGTGCATAGTTCCATCAAGTAGGAATTATTTCAGGACGGTTACCATTATAAATAAATATTTGAAATTAATTAATACAAAATGTGTAGTTAAGTCAACTTTTGCAAGGAACTCCTCTAATCAAATGGATCGCCATTTATTGCACACTTACCTGAGACTCCGCCGTCGACAGCAACATACGCGGTTTATGTACGAGTATTAATTATTACTTTTAATCACTTGTCTTGCAAAAAAACACCAACCACTACTTTATCACTCAAATAATCTAATTTTTTCAAGCACTTTCACTACTTACTACACCATTTTATCACATTTAAAAAAACTACTATCAATTTGCACTGATTTCAAGCAAACGGTACTTTTATGTGCTGATGATGGTGGTATTGCCAGATGATATGCGTTTTTTAAGCTGAAATTAGTCAAGAACGTAAACCTACCGGTACGTAAAC
>NW_016179981.1:0-6991 GCF_001687245.7 Rhagoletis zephyria | reverse complement strand
TTTCGATTTGACTATCGCTCAGAGTACCTATGTACTTTTATGTACTCATTAAAGTTGCTGCAAGCCAAGTTCTTCACAGATTCATGAAACTGGTAGTCTTTGTATTGAAATTAGGATTACGGACGGTTTCAGCTTCTAAAAACCACGAGCTGATAAAAGAAAAATAATTCCAAAGTAATTTCCTCGAATAAAGGGTGTGTTCGGAAATGCATCAAGCCAAAGCATCAGTCTCTTGTATTTCTAAGCAATAAGTGATGGAAATGCCGTCGTCATTTAACAGTGGTTGCGCATATTGGACATTTCCGTCAATAATAGTTTAGAAATAAAAGAGACTGATGTTTTGGCTTGATGCATTTGTGAACACACACAAAGCAAATAAATATTTAAACTCTATCCAGGGTTTATATTTTGAGGATTCTCGAGAAACCGATGCATGTAGTTCCGGGTATGCTTCAAAATCTTAAATTTTGTTTCCGGAAGCTCCCAACAACAACAAAACAATTGACACTTCTTCAGATGATTTTTTATGAGAAACTTTTTCATGCTGGAAATACACCCGGAAGTTTGCCACTGTCTAGCGGATAGCTATAAAAAAATATTTTTGGATGCTACTCGAACCAGGGATCGAACCTTGGTCCTACCGGTAAACTTTCACACACAGTTTCGAAAGTTTTATCAAGCTGCGAGGGCAGCGGCAATACCCCAAGGTTTGGAGGACTGTACAAGTGAAAGCATAAAAGAGCTCTTACGGATCCCCAAGGTATTTAAGGCAAATAAATCTCTCCTCCCACCTTTGGAAAACTCCCACGCGGCTGATTGAACTGCAACAAGAAAACCAATTATGGAATTACTATGAAGCGACAATGTTTTTCNAATATTTTTGGATGCTACTCGAACCAGGGATCGAACCTTGGTCCTACCGGGAAACTTCCACACACAGTTTCGAAAGTTTTATCAATGACTTGGCCGGCTTTCAACAAAGGCAAGGAGTGCTAGAAATCTCCGGACTCAGAGCGTATAGCAGACGACTTTTGATCAAATCTTTAGTTCGCTTTATGTTGCCCAAACTCAACAGAATCATTACAGACTAACTACAAAAATACTTCCTGCAGGCGTCAAGTCGTTTATTGGCCTCCATCTCCTACATGCAAACCGCGAGGGCAGCGGCAATACCCCAAGGTTTGAATGACTGTACAAGTGAAAGCATAAAAGAGCTCTTACGGATCCCCAAGGTATTTCAGGCAAATAAATCTCTTCTCCCACCTTTACAAAGCTCCCACGCGGCTGATTGAACTGCAACAAGAAAACCAATTATGGAATTACTTTGAAGCGACCATGTTTTTATTAGACCGGGTGACATAAAGGATCTTGGGTTATTCTTATGTTGAGTCCAACTAAGTTAAGTTTTTCTACAAATATATATGCAACAGAACAGTTGTAAGGCGCCTCCATCAGTCGTGGGTTAAGCAGAGTGTACTTCGAAACTGGTGCACTCTCATCTTTTCCGCGGCTCATTGTCAAACCCCTATTGGAATCAGTGGAGCACTTCGGATTATTTCTGCTCTAGCATTAACACCGTACTTAATGAAAATATTACCAGCAAAGAGAAAACATGATTTGCATCGTTTTGTATTCACATTAACTTTAGAAGTACATATCAAGGAATTATTTGGTTCTATAGATTGCTTTTGAAGAATGTAGTTTATTTTTGATGAAACCTGTTTTATAACCTACATATAAATTATAGAACAGTTCTCTTTCCAATCAGAAGTATTTTCAAAGGGGCATTATTTTCGAAAGCACATTCTGCATAGTCCAACAGGGCACGTGCATACTTTTTTTATATTTTATAGTCATGAAATGGTGTTATAACTGTGGTTCGATATTTTTAAGTACCAGAAGAAGAAGAAGAAGAAGAGATAGACCCATGAAAAAGTATACCAAAATTATCAGTAATTCGAGCTAAATCGATTTAGCCGTCCGTCTCTCTGACAGGCAAACAGTGCCTGTTTGAACGCAATCTAGGAACGCAGTTTGAGATATCCCAAATTTGGTAAGCGGGTGTATTTTTATAATGTATTAATCATTTGTCGGAACCGCCAAAACTTATTGTTCAGATAGGAAATTTTTTGTTTTAACTCCTCCATTTATGCAGATAGGAATATGCAATTTCGCACTATTTTCACTCATTGTTAAGAAAAAGCCTAAAGTGGAAATGACAAAAATCGGGTCACTATAACCTATAGCCTCTATACAACTGATTTTTCTGATATGGGGTTTTACTTTAAAACTCGTTCATTGTGACAGCTAAAACCGAGCAATTTCGTTAGCTATGTACTTTCGAATCGTATTCGTACACAGTTTTCTGAGAAAATCGTCAAGATCGGTACTCTATGCGATATATCTCCTGTGCCATTGAAGGCAAAATATATATATTTTTTTTTAGCTCTCAAACAGCCAATTGAAAATGCAGTAATAGGTTTTTAAGTAAAATTATCTGTAGTTCATCAATGGCATAAAGTCTTCCACATAGCCGAAGACAGCACTGCCCTTACTTGTTTATATGTACGTAGATCACAATCGTTTATCTGCTCAAGCAGCCTAGACGCGCGCATAAGAAACGTGTGATTCATGTCCAGCCGTCATTAACAACATCTCATTAAATATATGTATGCATATATTGTATATGTATGTACATGTGTAATTATGTATGTTTATATTTTTGTAGCCGGTTAATTGCCTAAGCGGCTGGGCTGTTTGCTTTTCTAGTTGAGGTAGCTTATAGCGAAATAGCCAAAGAGTCTGAGGTCAGTATCGCCAAAATTCAAATTTTAATAAACATTCGTTTATTGTGGTTTTTGCTTGTAGAAAAGTGCCACATTTTTTGCGTAACTTTTCGTCTTCCGTTTTTTTTTATTTGTTTGCTTTTCAAAGAAACTAGTTTTCGACTGGCGTTTCCATACGGCTACCTAATAAACGTTTTATTGAAGAATTTATTAAGCGTATAATGTAAGCTATTTGATTAGTGCCATAAAGCGGTATTTGAAATTTACGTAAGATATTGATTGAAGATGATCATTTTATGGTAATTATGTGCAAACGTCAAAGCCTTAATTATGCAGAATATACCAGCGAGATGGATGCTTTTAA
This sequence comes from Rhagoletis zephyria, assembly GCF_001687245.7. Lineage (NCBI taxonomy): Eukaryota > Metazoa > Arthropoda > Insecta > Diptera > Tephritidae > Rhagoletis > Rhagoletis zephyria. Next base: position 3,841 of record NW_016179981.1, on the reverse strand, counting down.
TATTTTTTTTGCGGAATTGAAAGGGCTATTTAAATAAAATTTCAAACTGCATAACAAGTGTTCTGCGCAAATCTACAGAAGTCTTGCACCTCTTAAGTAGTTTTTGGTTTGTGTTAACAAAGCTTTTAAACTTTGCTTCTTTTATTCTATCTCTAATATTGATCCTCCTGAGGCAGGCAGCCTAAATTCTGAACGGTGTGCCGACTGTAAATGCCTTTGTTTTTTTCTGCCTTATAGCGGCTTAAGGTCTGATTATGCATACTTCGTCAAACTTTGCACAACCATTTGTACCAGTGCAATANTTTTTTGCGGAATTGAAAGGGCTATTTAAATAAAATTTCAAACTGCATAACAAGTGTTCTGCGCAAATCTACAGAAGTCTTGCACCTCTTAAGTAGTTTTTGGTTTGTGTTAAAAAAGCTTTTAAACTTTGCTTCTTTTATTCTATCTCTAATTTTGATCCTCCTGAGGCAGGCAGCCTAAATTCTGAACGGTGTGCCGACTGTAAATGCCTTTGTTTTTTTCTGCCTTATAGCGGCTTAAGGTCTGATTATGCATACTTCGTCAAACTTTGCACAACCATTTGTACCAGTGCAATAAAAAATGTAACTTAAGAAAATGTGAAGCAAAATCTAAACTCAACAGATCGCTAAGTTTTTAAAAGTTCAGCTAATTTCTGGGTAATGGAATACATACAAATTACATATGAAATTACAGTTTGAAGTTTATGCGAAGTATGCATAATCAGACCATTAGTCTTTGCTATGTGTGTTTGACTTTATTACGACGCCTATTACAGCTGCGGTTATTCATAGTAGGTACAAAGAACATATTCGCACGAAAGTTGATATTCAAGTAAAATATTTTTGATTCCTCTTTCAGTTTCGTTTTTTCATTGGTTTCATGTTAATTGTAAATAAACGGAATTAAGTCTTAGGAATTTTTTGTCCAGCGATAATTACGTTGTGGTTTATTTCGAAATTCTATAGACACACATTCACACAATGTGGGCATCATANGCAAGTAAAATATTTTTGATTCCTCTTTCAGTTTCGTTTTTTCATTGGTTTCATGTTAATTGTAAATAAACGGAATTAAGTCTTAGGAATTTTTTGTCCAGCGATAATTACGTTGTGGTTTATTTCGAAATTCTATAGACACACATTCACACAATGTGGGCATCATAATAATAATCTCACGAACCGTGCTTGAAAATTCAGCTTACGAGCATGAGCAGTTAAGAATTTTGAGCGGTTTGAGGGAAAATTATCTTCGAGGTGACAGAAAAAAAAATTTCAATTAGGCGAACTGTAGGAAAATGAAAAAAAACAAGCACATTTTTCAAAATTAAAACAAATGAACAACATAAATATCAATTAAATGGATAACAGAAAATTTATTGCAATAATAATATTAGTCTCTATAGAAAGTGTAAAACATAGATTGAAAATACAATAACAATATGCACGAAAACGAAACTTTTTATTTTGAATAAGCCGACGTTCTACAGGTACTCTGAATTAAGTGGTGATAGTCATTTTTCTAGGTTAGGTCATTTACTCGACTAATAACAAATTCAAGATTTTAGGCGGGAAAACAGCAGGCCTGGAAAATTAGTATAGTAGGGAGAAGCGGGTTGCTCTATTAGGATATATTTGTTGGAATTTACAAGGCGATAATGAAGATGATTGGAAAATTGATTTGAATTCCAACACAGAAAAAAGGAAACAATTTATAAATATATGTATTTGGTTATACATATTCTTTGGCCATTTCTACCAATTGGGTTCAAGTACCAGGGGCTAGTTTTTTGACGTTTGTTTTTTTTCCGCTCAAATATATAAGAATATTGAAGTCATTTCAATTTGAAATAGGTGTAACGAGGCAAATCTGCCACAAAACGAAATCTTATTGAAAAGCTTGGAATTAAAAACAATATTTTATACTATCAAGACAACAATCGCGAGTTAAGGCTTAACTTACCTTAGTGTCCAAAGTTATTTGAAACCCGATGGTATCGGAACTAAGTCCCATCTTGTAGATGCCACAAGTCAAACCCGGTCTGCCTCCGAATTAAATTTTACCAAGATTTTACCTAAATTGGTTCCTAAATGATTTATCTACTCATCCTTCCAGAGAATAAACCGATCCTAACAGATACTTGAAACTGGTTCATAATTACATATTATAAATAATAATATATACATATGTATGTATGAATAAGTAATTTTTGAGAAAAAAGCAACCGAATTTAATAGCTCGTATAAAAATTCAGGTGTATCGTTAATTTCTTCATGATCCAATGATCGGAATTGAACCAAATTTTTTAGGACTACCTTTCTGACAAAAAAAAAAACGTTTATCGAAAACGGTTCACGTGGCCCAAAAATATCTGGTAACATACGTAAAAAAATATTCGGCAGAATTGAGAACCTTCCTCCTTTTTTAAGTCGGTTAATAATAGACCGCTGTGGTGTAGTGGTAAGCAGTGCGCGCTTCCATTACGCAGTGCCTGAGTTCAAGCCCTCGTCAAAGCAACAAACGGTATTTTCTTAACAGCGGTCGCCCATCGAAAAATAGCTTCTCATAAAAATACAATCGCCGTTTGGAGTCACCGTAAAACTGTAGATACCTCACCTTTGTGTGACAACATCAAGGCGCGTGCCACAAATCGTAGGAGAAACTCGGCCAAACACTAATGTCGTTTTCNGGAGTCACCGTAAAACTGTAGATACCTCACCTTTGTGTGACAACATCAAGGCGCGTGCCACAAATCGTAGGAGAAACTCGGCCAAACACTAATGTCGTTTTCTTTTCTACAAAAAATGTTGCCTCTTCATCGCCCTCTCCTCAGTATTTGTGCGTAGAGGGCACTGAGAAGGCAACATTTTTCGGTAGAAAAGCAAAGGCCATAACATATGTGTAAGCGCCAATTTATTGTTATTATTATTATTTGAAGAAAATTAATCACGCAACAATTTATTGTTTTCTCGTTAGATTCCAAACAATTTGATGTATAATTTATTTTTGTGCGATCAATTTAAAAATTTTCATATTCATAACATTATATCGCCCTGTACGGGAGATTTGCCCAGTCAATAGTTTTAAGCAATTTTTAATATATTCTGGTTTAAAATTTTAGTCCAAGCAGCAGAGAAAATGATGCTTTGCTATGAGTGGTTTAGAATTAAAACCAAAAGGTTCGTGGTTTAAAATATAGGCCATATTTGTTTAAAAATCAAGCCAAAATGTTTTAATTCTTGTTTCTAGGTTTCATCGTTGAAATGCAAAAAGTAATTACTAATGAAAAATTCAAAATTCACTTTTTGATTTATATGATGGATTTCATCAAATTACAACTCCCCTCATCAATTCATGAAAAATAAATAAAATATTAGTCACGACATTTTCCATTTAATTTACGATGCTGTTACGTCTTTTTGCATTTCAGATGACGCTATATAGAATTTTTTTTTTAATCTATGTGCTCTCTTTGTTTTAAACTTGAAAGGTTTGTATTTGAAACTGAATTTAGTTTGATCATATACATATGTAGCCCAAAAAGTTTAAAATTAAAACCGTTATTTTTAACCGTGTATGTATGTGTAATCTTATCCACTGTAACCGGTTTAGTAATCGTGCGTCACGAAAAATATTCCCAAATACCTAACGAAATTCTTACAAGCAGCAAAAATAAGTGCGTACATACATATAGATATGCTAAATAATAACACAAATATTTTGTCGGCGCTTATTCTGAAGCATAAACTTGTTAATAACAAGTAAGAAAGTCTAAGTTCGGGCGGAGCCGAACATTAAATACCCGGCGCAAGTATTAAAT
>NW_016179978.1:0-6994 GCF_001687245.7 Rhagoletis zephyria | reverse complement strand
ATATGTATATCATCAAAAGCAAGATGGAATGAACAAAGCAACAATTTTGTACGATTTTAACGTGGAGCGCGAGTACGGTGCGGGGCGGCGAGCCAACGCGGACCGCCGCTAAAGAGCCAATATTTACTGTTTGTATTGAAATAAGATCATTTGGCTTTATTTCTCATATGTTAAATTATTTCTTATGGCTTTATTTCATTTTCCCCATGGAAATAAAGACATATGGCTTTATTTCTCCATGTGAAGGGAAATAGAACCATATGGCGTTATTTCCTATGGCTCTATTGCACGGCACCATACAAAACACCAAAATTTGGATTCAAAGTGAACTTGGGCCATTTGCACTAGGAAGTGAGTTTCAAAGCCTGCCTCAATAACTGTACTTCTTCAAAAATTTTGTGCAGGAACTGTGTAAGAACGTAAAACATGAAAACGCAAGAAGCGTCCAGTATTATTATTAATACAGAAATTTCAGAATACTATGAAAATAATATCTTAGCATTAAAATAAAAGGCTCTTCTACTAAGGTGAATTATGATCCGCATAAGACGAAATGTGGCAGCAATAAATCTGTATGCTTTAATTATTTGATTGCTGAGAACGGTGAGCCTACTGCAAAATGCAAAAATTTTTATGAAATCGATATCCCGGGAATGTAAAAATGCTTCGGGATTGAATGCCTTATTGTGTACATATTCTATGTACATATTAGGGTGATTGACCCGGTTTTTTCCAACCGGTTAACGGTTTCGAAATTTCATGAAAATTTTTTTTTTTTTTTCAAAGTAAAAACTAGCACTACAACGTACGTCTTTTTCAAGTGATAAAAAATTGTGATAAAAATGCACAGCTGCAAGCGAATCATAAAAAGTGCAATAGATAACGCAATTTTTTTTAAATTGATGGGTTAAATTTTATTTTAACAATACGATTATTTTTTTTGTTAGAAGAAATCCGGTGGTTTCGGCACATTTTTTGGAAGAACACTATTTTTGATCAATTTTTGTAAGGTCAAGGAGACATTATGCCTCAATAATTTTCTATACAAAAATTTCAAATGTTCGATTCGTACGAAAACCAGAATACGCCCCAATATTTTTCCGTGTAAGGGAACTACATTTTTTCAAACCCATTTTATTTGATATCAACATGTTGCTTCAATCGAAAACGCTACGATTAATTCGTATAGTTTCCAAAAAGCTCACTGAGCGGCGTTGGTCTACGATGAGGAATTCAAAGAGTGAGAGTTGCCGAACGTGTTGGTTAGTTCTCGAAAAATACCCTGTATAGTCAATCTGGTTCATCGGATGGTGTAATCTTATTCCCAAGACAGTCGCTTCTACTTGCTCGAGATTTTCCCGACAAAGCACTGATGTTACAACTATCTAAACTTGTTAAGATCGGTAAACTCCATTATGTTTGAATTTTTACACTTATGTCTATTTTACATTCGATCCAAAGTACTTCGAACTTGTTTCGCTTTATTGCTTTCTAAATTAATGTTAGACCTATTTTTAGTTATCTTTCTGTTTATGTATGTATGTATGTAAATATCTTTGTTAGGGGCAAATCTTGCAATCAGTTTTTGACTAACTTCCTGATGACCTAGATATTTGAAACTTCACAGATGGCTCAGAACCCGACGGCAATGCAAGATGAGTTCATCCGACAGGTGGCGCAGGAGTCGAGATATTTCAAAAACCCAATTTTTTCTTAAATTGAAAATGAGTAGCCGGTTTTTTCAAATTGCCATTTTTTATGTAAGTCAAAAGGCGTATAATCGAGCAACCTAGTAGATATACAAATATATACATATGTTCAAACACAAAGCAGTTTAAATTACATACTGTGACCACAGCGGCCGCACTTTCGTAAGCCTACTGCGCTTATTGCTCAGTCGTTCAACTGTGTGATCCCCGCGAATCCACAGCTGAGCAACACAAATAAAAGATGATAAAAATATTTAAATAAAATGCATTATCATACAGAAAATTTATTTCAGTTTATATACATATACATATGTATGTATCTGTACATAAGCCCCAATAACATTATACATGTAGATATACATATACATATCTGGTTATATGCACACATATACTCCTTTCATCCATTACCTCAAATACCTTTCCATTGCATGCGTATTTGTGTACATATTTTCCCTCTGCATATAAATGAATATTATGTACATACTAGCAGACCCGGCGAACTTCGTGCCGCCCAAAATTTTATTTCTTTTTTGAAATATTTGATCCAATTTTTTCACCACAATGCACGTTCACGTTTGGTTTTGAGGTCGTCAGAAAGCATACCACCCATGGCCGTCTTAAATAACCTAACGAAAACGTTATGTCCATGAAGAAGTTCTTGCGACAACAATGATCCAGTTCGATGGTGAATCGTCCTTGAATCTGTATAGTTTAATTGGGGGAAATTTCAAAATGGGGGAGTATTATTGGTCCACAGAAATCCAAAATACATAGACTTTTTTCAGACGAGGTAAGGACCGCAATGATTATGGTGGTAGATTTAACGGAGATAATTTGACTGTGATGTCTGGTGTCTCCGAATGACTTCACTTGACGATTTTCAGCAATAACTCGACTCCAGCGTCACCCTGCGGCCCTTTTTTTTTGCAATAATATTGTGTAGTGTTTAGTAAAAATTCAACTCCAGAGCTACCTGGCGTTAGCAATACATATTTTGAATATTAGCCAAATTCGATCATAAATACGATTTTTAGTAATAACGGGGACACACTAAAACAAATCAGAAATTGCATTAAAATCATTTCGGTCATGTTTGGGATTGATTTCAAATATCTCCATATCTCGTTCCAGGACTCTACCACAAATACTTCCTGAGATATGCGGTATGAAAAATGCGATTTGTATGCCACGCTCCCTTGATGTATCAAAACTATTATCAGCCTATAACCATGCTTAGAATATCTGCAGTAGATGTTCAAAATTTCAACAAAAAAAAATCGGTACAGCCGTTCGCGAGATCACCTGGCATAATAAGATGGGACTTGTCTTTATATAATCGGTATAGATAATAAGTATAGACAAATAGCCAATACCCGCATACTTTGCGGCGCCTTAAAACACCTTTCGAAATGTAAAACAATCATTCAACTATATTTTATGTGTATCTATAATACTTCAATGTTTCAAATAGATCGGTCCCTGGTGCACTTACCGAAAAAAGAGGATCATATATGCTAATCCAGGCAAAAAGCTATAAACGTACCAAATTTCAAGCAAATCGGACCATAAATAATATTTTTTTCGAATAGATCGGTCCCTGGTCCACCTACCGGAAAAAAGTATTTTTGTTTTTCCCTTGACATGGTGGTTGCTGAAAGCTATTTATATCCGAAATGTCGAAAATCGGACCTGTCGTTCGCGATATTACCTGTTACAAAGAAAAGGGACTTCTGTTTATATACATAATTAGTATAGATAGATCTACGTACATACATATATGTATATATGTGTGTCTGCGTATACTTTTTGCTCTATTTCTGCCACTGATTTCATTCCTTTGTTCTTTTGCAGCCTCACTGCATTTAGCAAATACATACTTTGCTTACGAGTTCGCTTAAATCTTATTTGGTCGAAATGGTCAACCACATCAAACATCAAAGAGACTCGTCAACAACAGCGGTGGAGCGGTGGCAGCGACCAAAAAATCAGCATTGATGGCTTCCCGAGCTGCAACAACAATTCTACTTACTACACAGAGCATTGTTTTTCACAAACGCTCGCTAACAAACACATATACATATGTAAATGCAAACAAATAAATGAGCACTATTCGCTCGTTTCGTGGCAATTTAATCCCTTCAATTTTTTTCTTTACACCACACTTTGAGTTTGTTGTTGCATTTTTTTCAAGCTGGCCGCATATTGTTTTGCTCCTTTTATGATCTCTGTAGCAAATGTTTAGCGAATGCACATAGGAGAATTTGAATACCACAAAACCAGTAAATAATTACAAATAACTCTATCGAAGATAACTAACTATGTTAAGGGAAAGCAACACGAAACAAGTAAAAATGACTAAATCGAATTTTTCGAAGCTTAGTAAAAGTTGTCCTTAATTAAGCAATGGCGCGATAAGAAGGATTGGAAACATATTCAGTACAAAGGCGCAAGCATCGCTAAACCTACTCCTGCCGGGAATCAATGCCTTTAAACTGAGTTCAAGCCAGTTAGCGGAAGTCATTTAATAAATATTATTGACAATATTTGATCTTCTAGAAGGAAATTCTTTCTCGGCGGAAAACTAAGTACGCATGTGCGCAGTTCCAAATCGGAAGCGTCTTAGCTTGAAGCAGTGATGTTGATAGTTTGAAACCAAAGCACAGTACGTACACTTTTATCTATCTTTAACCTGCCTGTGTAAAATTGTACAAATTAAGATAAAAAAGCTAGGCTATCCAAAACAGTGCTACCAGTTTTCAGATTTGCTACCGAAATTGGGCGATTTTTTTTTTGTTAGGTATGCTGATTTTACCACAGAGTAGTACGTCACCATTTCCTTTGCTTAACCCTTTCTATACTACATAGAAGAAATAAAAGTCTAACCAATGCAGATAAGCCAAAAACTTGTTGCAAAAGTTAGTGTGAGTGATTTTTTTTTTATAACAAGAAATAAATGGCAATTTGTGACACAGCAATAAACTGGCCGGTTATTTTCGGTCTCTGGGTTTAATTTATTACGCTGAGAATTTTAGTATCAAAAGGCTGTTTTTACAAACTTTTATTATGTTCCACCGGTGGGTAATCAAATCTTGTAACCAATTTTTAACCAACTTCCCGATGAGCTAGAGACTTTAAACATGGCTTAGAATCCGCTCCCAATGTAGTATGAAAGAGGAATTAATCCGCTAGGTGGCGCAGGTGTCGAGATATTTGAAAAACCTGTATTTATGGTCCGATATGGTTCATATTTGGAATGGCATTACCTGCATGAAAAGGAATAACTCCACAAAAAAGCCGTATTGATGGTCCGATTTTTTCACAGAATCTATAATACTTAACGAAAAACAACTATCTCAAAAAATTTTGCCGTCGAGTTTTTTTTTTTATAACCAAAACAAAATCCATTGAACGATCACTTTTTTGTTGATGCTTTTTATTGGTGTATTTTAGAAAAAAATTTCCGTCATCCCTTGTCAATTTTGGTTTGTGGACAAACCGGTTTCGGCGTTCCATAATATATGATATTTTTCACTGGATTTCATAACTTTCAGCAAAAATAAATTAAATCTTTCGTATTACTTTCTAATTCGATGCTAGCACATTTGAATCTATCAATTAATTTTGCTGAAAATTTAAAATTTTCGGTTAAAAATGAGCTGGCACCAATGTCGAACCAGATGAAATTTAATTCAAACTCGCGATCACTTCCGACTAGTCATTAGAACCTTTTTCTTGCCATCCATTACTTTCCTACATCTTCGATATCTATCTTAGAGTTTAAACTAAAAAACCTAAACAATCTAAAACCCGGTGCCTCGATGTGCAGTTCGCTATTTACTTTTCTTTCCACAGAGCTCTTTTCGTATCGCCTTTGCAGCAATTAAAAGTGTCGCGCTGGCCATTTCAATTACTCTTTTAATTCATCTGCCCTAACCCAACTTTCCTCAACTCTCTTTTCTATTAAACTTTTCCTATTCTTTATTGTGGTCATAGTTAGTTACATACTTCTTTCTTCAACTGCATGTTTCTTAATCTTTGACTTTTTTGCCAAGTTAAAAACAAAACAAAAAATGTATTCATAAAGCGAGCGATGCACTGGAAGGGAAAAACATTTAGCAGAGGAAGTGCCGTGCATACGCAGCAAGTAACTAACTCTGCGCCGGCAGTTATGCAGCAAAACGGAAATGAGGCAAGTCCCTGAAGTGTGCATGCCAAGTAAGAGGAATGTCTGTCTCAACATGGTCTTGTTTCCTTGTAAAAAATGCCAACAACAACTGCTTATACAGACTAAATACAGCAACATTTTTTTCCAACCTCTGTCTCAACTAACTACATATTATCAGATATGTAACGGTAGTTTGTTTTGTTGTTTTTATAGTTTTTATAAATTTTCTTTCGACTATAGCGGCAATTGTTAGGGCGTTACTGCAGAAAGTAATAAAACTTTAAAATTACTTTTTCCTGCCACACACTGCTACACGCACTAAAATGGCTAACGAACTTGTCCATAAGCGAGCACAGAGCCTTTGTTGCAATATACTACAAAAAAAAATAAAATTTATTACTCAGCAGAGATGATGCTATAAGATATCTATTTTGCTGGCTGGCGTGTTTAGATACAAGCAAATAAATGAAATAATCACAGGCGCTTCAAAAAAATTGCGTTGCTCATGTGAGCTTTTTGTTGGCGCGATAATCATCGCAAAATTGTTTGGAGTTTGCCATTGTTGTTGCTTCACCGGCTACTTGTCTTTGAGGTTTTTGCACTCGACTTTTTCAACTATGTATTCGTAAAATTGGAGTGTAATGGAGATGTGCAGAGCAGCAGAGCAAACAGCTATTTTTGGTCCGATTAATCTAATAAAAAAGCGAAAAGACTCAACTATATAAATTGCAATCATAGCAACGAAAGACTAATCAGGGATACAAAGAAATCACCTACATTCATAGGAGGTAGCCTATAATAATAAGCACACAGTGAGGATCTAGGATAACTAAAATAGCTCCTTTTCTGAGTACGCTAGGCGAAGTCATTTGGAAAAGATTCCACGTCATATATGTTGTTACCTCGGAACCAAGATAGCCACACTTGAAGTGGATGCTTTGTTAAAATTATGAAGTCAAGATTTAGTTCGATTATTTTCCGTAGCTGCCATCTCTAAATAGCCAATGCCACTCAGCTGTGTAATGAAAAGGTTAAATGAATTTCACACTTCATTAAGTTGTCAATGCTCCTCACGATGCAGCCTCTTATCCTCTTTCCCTGCCTTGTTTGTGCAATTTCT
>NW_016179977.1:0-6994 GCF_001687245.7 Rhagoletis zephyria | reverse complement strand
CGAACGATGAAAGTAGGGGATGGAAAGTATTTGCGCGGCGATCGGATGTATTGTTGGGCCGTTTAAATGGAATTGCGCAGGAGTCTAATATCTACATACATATGTAGGCATGGCATGAGTGACATGAGTATTCGCATGATATGATGAAAAGGCTGCAGCACTCGAAAGCAAACTTATTTCTGTGTAGTAGCACTCGACATTCTTTCATCCGAATTTAAGTGTTTGGAAAATTTATTTTCCATTTGCGTTTTCTTTTGCATTAAAAGGAATGCAAGAGGCATTTGTACCCCAAAGTGTGCAAACTAAAGCGAAAGATTAGCATAAAGAAGGTGGTAAACTTATGTACTTAATTCCTATTAGAGCAGATGAATTTTTCAGCAAACCTACTTTTATGAAAGAGTGATGTTAAGCAAAGTTCGATTTCCCTATGGGACTTACAAGTTGACAAGGTGGCAAAAGGCATTGTTAAGGAACAGAATCGATTTTTAATTACATTAAAATTAACTACCGCATTAAATTGGGTGGTGCTAAAGAAAAAAAAACCTTTTTTAATGGTTTATTATGGAACTGATATAAATTTTAAACGTCTATGATTTTCGGTTTTCCATTATGAAATGTTGATTATAAATCGTAACTAAGTTTTCTAACACTAACTAAAAACAATTTCTAAGATTTGATATTTTCATAATATTTTCTTTAATAAATTTTATAACCTTTTGTTCACATTGTTCATTGTTAAAATGTTGTAAAACCACTTTTAGCAACATTTATTTTTGAATTTCACATGAAAAAGTGAAAAAGTATTCGCCGCCAACATGTGTTATGTATCAAAGACTTGCGTCAAAGAAAAACAACGGCAAAGCAACGCGAAAGCCGCATGTGGCAGAGCCTTAATTGGTTGCATAATTATGGCATTAAATTCAGCATTTTGTCTTCGCAACATGCTAAGGTGTTATTTAAAATAAACCGCTAGAAAAAATATTTTAAACAACGAGATTAATAAACCAAAATCTTAATATTGGCTATAGGCAACAACGGGCATGAAAGGGTTAAGTCTCCAATAAAAATGTTATTGATATCAGTATCATCTTTTCGTTCTTATAATTTTGAATTTAAATCTCAAAAATATTTCCAAATATCGTCGCTACAATGTCAAACTAGCGAATGTTAAGGAGGAGGTTATCAATTCGTTGGATTTTTTTTTTTTTTTTTGTATATTATCGCAGAACTGTGGACCACGTTAACCGATTTCTAAAATTATTTCATTTAAGGAAAGATGGAACCCATATTAGTACCTAGAAGAAACTAAGAAACTTACGAACTTAGTGTGCTTAATGTCTCAAAAAACAAAATGGCGCGCCTAGGCGTACAGTTTTTTTTTTACTTTATTCAATAATCAAAAAAATTATCTATATTCCAGTACTAAAACTAAGTCTTGACAAGCCTTGGAAAGCCAACAAAAATACCAATATTTAAAAATTTTATTGAAAATATATATCAAAATGGGCCGATTTTAGTTTGTTTTTTTTAAGAATGCCATATTAAAATCAATGAATTTAAATTTAGTTTTAAATAATAGAACTTACCTTCTTTTTCCATGCCCAAGTGGTTTTTTGTTGAAACAAGTAGAACGATTGATTGGGGAGAAAACAAAAAAAAGCGATCACAACATTGACTGTTTTCATGTAGACGTATGTCAAAGGGAAAACAGCGGGTAAAATTTTAATGGCTGCCTTTCAATAGATCGTTTATTTAATTTGAGAAAAAGTATGTTTAACTCAACTGTTGCCAAAGTTGATATATCTTACTTTTGACCGGATTTTTCAGCTAAATACTCTTACGTATGTGCAGCGGTCAGACTTTCGAATAAATGTGTCGCAAAGCAGCATAACCATTTTTATTATACGTAAATAATATTGGAGGAGAATTAAGTTAAAATTAAGTTTTTATGAAGACAGTAGGATAGGAATCTCTGCTTAAGGCATATCGACGCATCCAAACCATACTCTGCCAAGTCTGACTAAGTCTAAGTTGACTTAGCATGGTAAGCATTTCCATTCCATTTTCCTATTAATTACAAAGTGAGTAATTTAAACGAACAACAATAGAAAAATTATCTGCTGAGGATATGACGAAAAATGTTAAAAGGCGATCCCTTCCTTTGTCAGAAAAAAAAAATGTTCTCGAATTGCCTTGCAAAAATGCTTTAGACTCAGGTCTAATGTACATGCGTATGAATGCATTTACATATGTATATAGTAACGTATATTAACGTCTGATTTATATATAGAACTACATGCATATGTACATAAAAAATATATTTTTAGCTTTCCACATGTTACTTCACATGGTTATTATAGGGTGGTGAAAGCAAACAGCTTTAAATAAAACCGCAAGCAATTAATCTGTGCGCAATTGATAGAGTTCGCAATTGATATTAACTGTATCTAGGTATTTTTGTGGCATCCGACGTTGGGAATAATTCTGTGAAATAGACATTTTAGGGCATAAAACAAACTACGCTCAAACGCCTTGTATACATACATACATATGTACATATGTATAGCGTGCGAGCATATATATCGATTGAGACCCAGTGCAATTTATTTTTATTCATAACTCGATAAACTTTACTAACACAAGTCAACTGTAATAGAAATTGTTTGCGTTCTTAAACTATCTTGGAATTAAACATGCAATCAAATGAATGTCCATTAGGGTGGTCCACAACAATGCATGTGAAAAAGTGAAGTCGGAATATTTATTCTCTCACCCCCTAGGATTGTTCTATACCGTAAAAAATATACCCTTATTTTTTATGTTGAAATCAAAAAATATTTAGAGGTCGCTCAAATCGCCTAAAGTTTTCCATGTATTTCATATGGAGAAAAAACAACTTTTCGTAGAAATGGTATAGAATAGTTAAAAATCAATATTTTGCTACTAGAAAACTCTGTTTATCTGCAGGAGATTCCCAGTTATATACCCAACTATAATTTATAGGTCCGCCAAAAACCCCGAGAAATGCAAAGGGGCGACCAATAAAAAATCGTTAGTTTTAAAAAATGATTAAATAAACAATTGGGTATTACTATCGAAAAAATATTGACTTTCAAGAATTCGATGCCATTTCTACGAAAAAATTTATTTTTTCCATATAAAAATACATAGAAAACTTTGAGAGCTTTGAGGGACCTCTAAATATTTTTTGATTTCAAAATAAAAAATAGGGGTATACTTTTTTTCGATATAGAACAATCCTAGGGGGTGAGAGCATTACAATTCCGACTTTACTGTTTTTGGACCACCCTAATGTACATACTACATATCTAGCGATAGATGTATGTATGTATACTAATTACAAACATTGTATTATTAATTGGCTCACTTTTCGTTACATGCCCACAAATCCACTTATACCCTTCCATATGGCAATCAATAATTCACAGTGTAAACAAGTCAAATGAAGAGGCTTTTCACTAAAACGCAACCTTCACCTCAATCATGGCATGGCTCCTAAATTAAAAGCTTCTAAATTTTGCTTTGAACTTTTATTTACACAACTATTTTTAAAATACTACCACCAGAACATGTAAACTCATCTACTTACTCGTTGATTGCTTGGCTCTGCTGGCCTAGCAGAAGCCAATGTCATTGAAAATCGCTGACAGCAGTTTTGACATTTCACTGACATCTGTGCATGTTGCATGCAGTAAATATATCAAATTAAAAATTAATTAAAGCCAACAGGGAAATAAGCGCGCGAAGGCATACACTGTGCACTACTTCGCCACATGCGCTGCACGCCTCTCCGCCTTTTTCCCACGATAGCGAGCATTTTATTTTAGCTCATCGCTTTTGACATTTACGCCGCTGAATACTATGAAAAACCAAATTAAATGGCATCACACGAATAAACCGTACATTAGTTCTAAACATAAATGTGTAGGTGTCTGCCGTTCCCACACAGCTACTCGCAACACTCCCCGTCATCGCGGCCGTCAAGCACTCAACAAATCAGTTGGTCGTTTATGAAAAGCACATGTCAGCTCCAGAAGCCATAACAAATAATTTGGCATTTTCGACTCGCTTGTTTCTTGTTGTTGTATTATTTATTTATTTTTTTTAACAGCACGCACTCTTTTCACAATACACATTTCACAGGCGTTCGCGAACATCGCAATGCATGCGTTGCTCATACGCCATGTACGTCGTCTGCCCATCTGTCTACTGCTCTCGCCTCGGCTCAGCTGGCGGGCTGACAGTTCGCCTGCACCACTCTACTACATACATACATACATACATATGTATGTAGCTATAGCTGCCTTGCTAGTCTTATTATTTGGTGGAAATTTTCCTGGGCGCTCAAGTGGAATTTGCACAGCTGAATATTTATGCTCAGACGATGTTACGTTGAAGAGATTAAAAATAAATGCATGTTTTCCGCCGCGAAAAGGCCAGAAAAATACGCGCATGGCGGCATTTAAAGAGCTTGTCGAACTGCCAATTGACAAGCGCGCTGTGAATGTAAAATGGGTTGAATAAATGAGCTTTTCGATGAGAACGCACCTGATAACTGCTTGCCCTTCTGTATAAAACTCATCAGCGACTGTTTTAAGCTCTTTTTTGTAAAAATATACTTAACTTATATGTATGTCGTAACGTCTCGGTAAATCATATTCCACATTTATATGAATTTATATCTCTTCCGCAGCCTCTACCAGGTACGTTGCGGCCTGCGTGTCTCACCGCGACTTCCCGTGCAGGTGGAAACCAGTATACCAGACACACCGCAAAACAATTCACATGCGGCAGAAGTGCACACACAAGCGCAGACAGCCACGAACGGTGGCAGCGGTGGTGGTGGCGACAGCAGCGGCGGTGACGGGGTGGGCGAGGGGGGCGAGGGCGATATACTGCAGGAGCAGCGCGACGCCCAGGATACGAATGGCGGCAGCCTATTGTCAGGATCTGCATGCATAATTAACGGCTGCGGTGCATCGCGCATCTTTCAGATTCTCTACAGGAATGAGGAAGTGGCGTTGCGCGATGTCATACACTTTCGTACACACTTGTTGGGTGAGTTAAAAATTTATATACAAACATATATTTATTGAATAAGTAAAGCTATAGGTAGAAATTAATGTTTTTAAAATTAAATGAAAGCTACATATCGTCCTCGAAATGGTGGCTTACTTAATGGTAGTCACCTAAGAACTAACTTGGCTATGGCAGCGGCTTTTCAAAGTGTCTCTAAAGTGAAATGCAATTTATCGAGGGCAAACTTGGACAGCTTGACCGATTAATAAGTCATTCTTTTTTATTATATATGCCAAGAAATGTCTTCTCAACTCTGAAAGCCCAAGATGCCATCGGCTTCCCTAGTGAATCCAAAAAAAGGACTTTGGTAGAGGTAAGGCAGAGGCGTCATTCTTGCTCTGTGGTCAAGCGATTTTGGTCCACTTGAAAGCTTAATCAGCTACGAAAATTAACACCTAAAATCGGCTCTTTTTAAGAAACTAACAACCTTGTTATCCAAAGAATAACCAAAGATTCCAATCTTTCCAAGGCCCATGCACAGATAGTTACTCGTACTTAAGCAAACATTTATTCACCAGGAAGCGCTGTGTCACGAAGAGCGCATATTTTTGATCCTCAACCAAATAGTAGCCAAAAGCTCCTTACCTAATCCTTGCCGATCGTTTCCTTCACGACAGGAAGTTGTTATAAGAGCTGACATGTAGATCGGATAACAGTCGGCCTGTGACCCGTGAGCAATACCACCAGTTGTAGGCAGCTCCATCTACTTAGATTTACAACGAAATATTCTCCCTGTTCCTGATGGTGGGCAAGTTAAAATAGCAGCTTTTGCAAGATATGGATTGTATTTAGAATTGGTCCAAATACAGAACTTTTATAGTGCATCTATTTGCTATGGTGACTAAGTGAGGCAAATAAGAGCCACTGAATAACACAAGTTCTAGCAATAGCCTTAAGGTCTCATTATGGCAACTTAACATAACTTAGAGGCTGTAGATCGCACACATAACTTGAGAAAAATCTGTAAACTTTAAAATATAAAATAATGGTATTCGCGGTGATTCTTCACATTGCCAAGAGTGTGTAATATGTATTAACATTAGACTGCATCGCCAAAAAAAGTTGCGGTTTTTCCACCGGGATTACAAAATTTATTATATTTTATGACGTCCACCAAAATATTACGGAAAAGTGTTAAGATTTACGGGAGCTGGATTAATACCTCCAAAAATGGAGTTTTTTATGAATAAAAATAGTTTCTTAAAGAATTAAAACAAAAATCCTAATAAAAATGCAACGGAATCGTAATAAGTAGATTGTTGATGCTATCTTTTACCTTTTTCCAAAAATTGGTTTAAGAAAAACTTGAATAACCGATTTAGACCTAAAAGGCATCAGTGGAAAGGTATTTCCTCAACCTTTTTTATTTACTTGCAGAAAAACTCATTCACGTCCCAATTTCTTTTTTTTTTTCAAATGTCAACACATCTTAATTCAACTTGGAATTACGCTCATTTATCCTAAGTTTCTATTTCATACTGTGAATGAGTTTATGTGCAAATAAATAACAAAAGGTGAGAAAATATCTTTCTTGGCTGAGTTATACAAGTTCCTCTTAAACCAATCTTTAAAAAAAGTTCAAAAACCAGCATCCAATATCTCATTATTGTGATTCCGTTGAACATTTTTTTTTAATTTTTTTATGCAAATTTTTTAAGCTTAAACTGTTTTGTCATTTGGGGTGGCTTTTTCAAAAAACTCTTTAAGAAACTGTTTTTATTCACTTAATTTTTTGAGGTATTTTCAAATCGCTGCAGCTCACGTAAATCCTAATGTTTTTCCGAAATATTTAGGCGAAAGTCTTAAAATATAATATACTTTATAATTCCAATGGAAAAGCAGTACCGATTTTTTTTGACGTAGAATACGTCTTACCTTAAGGTATGGGGGCTAT